>NW_026005567.1:66134-70601 GCF_001458135.2 Marmota marmota marmota | reverse complement strand
TTTTTCACAGGTGAAATCTCCATTGCAATATTTAAAAACTCCACAGTTGATCAAAAAATAGAACTGATCAGAAAAACATTAACCTAGGTCTGTATGAACTCAAAAAATAAAATAGAACTTCATAACGTGGGAGAGGGCATAATAAAATAGATATTGAAAAAAGCATCCTGGCTACCGCCTGGGTTTGACTCTTCTTTTGATATCCCATCTTTTATCCTGTAACTTGCATATGGGTTTGAAAGTATTCCCACAAGTAAGCCTCAAGGTTGTTTTACATTTGGAATAGGCCTTAATGGTGCTCATTATTCATTAGTCTTCAGGTGTGGAAGAACCATCATCACAGATGTAAGGATGGTTAAACTGGAGTAGTGGATATCAGCTGTTATGGATTTGAGCCAAATCATCTTCTTTTTGGTCTGTAGAAATCGCTTTGTTAGTCTCTCTGGAATACAAATTGGCTGTTGTTCTCCCTGTGGAAACACACAAACAGACCTCCGACTCCAGACAATCACTGGGTCAGGACCTTTCCATTGTCCAGTCAAAATATCCTCCCAAAGTACCTTGGACTTATGTACATTTTTTTGGACACATGTGCCTTTCGGCAGCACTGAGCCCTGATAAATCCAAATTTAAAAAAGTTTAAAGTAAAAAGCTTTATGTTAAGTTTACCTTTGGGGGATATATACCCCTTTCCAATTCCCCCTTTTTGTTTTAGTAAGTACATTTTAATAGTTTGATGAGCTCTTTCAATTATACTTTGTCCCTGTGGATTATACGGAATTCCTGTTATATGAGTAATGCCAAATGATGAGCAAAATTTCTTGAAAGAATTAGAAGTATAGCCAGGGCCAATATCTGTTTTTAACTGTTTTGGAATGCCCATAGTGGCAAAGTTTTGTAAACAATGAGATATAATATCTTTAGTTTTTTTCTCTGGCAAGAAGGGAGCTCATCAAATATCTGGACAAAGTATCAACTGTAACAAGCAAATATTTTAATTTTCCAAATTCTGGCAAATATGTGACATCCATTTGCCATATATGTTAGTTATCAGTCCTCTAGGATTGACTCCAAGATTAACTTGAGGTAAAAATGTCACACAATTTTGACATTGTTTTACTATATGTCTAGCTTGTTCCTTAGTTATTTTAAAATGCTTTTGTAAAGTACTAGTATTGACATGGAAGGATTTGTGAAAATTTGTTGCTTCTTCTAGTATTGAAAAAACATGTATGTCATGTGTAGTATTATAAGCTAAATCATTGCCTGATCTAAGGGCTTCAGGCAATCCTGTATGTGCCTTGATATGTCCTATGAAGAATGGATCTTTTCTGTCCTAGATTAGACTTTGTATAGTGGAAAGCAAAGAGAAAACAGTAGAGGAAGGGGAAATCCTACCAGCATCTTCAAGGGATATTATAGCATTAACTATATATTGACTGTCAGAAAATAAATTAAATACAGAATCTTTAAACATCACAAAATCTTGTAGTACTGCATTAAGCTATACCTTTGGAGCTGATTGTTTGGGTACTAAAAATGCAAAAGCATGAGCAGGGGTAACTACTGCTGCTGTACCATTATTTGACTCATCAGTAAATATTATAGGAGCATTCATGATAGGTGTTTTTCTTTTCATTTTTGGAAAAATTATAGGATGCAAGGACCAAAAAGACAACAAAGGATAAGATGGTAAGTGGTTATCAAATGAACAAATATATTTGCACATGATTATGGCCCAAGTATTTAACTCATTAGCTAACTCATCAATTTGATCCATAGTATATGGAGTAATAATTTTATTAGCAGAAATTCCAAACACTCACTTTGTTGCTTTTATTTTTTTGAGTATTAATTTTCCCACAGCCTCAGAATACCTAGTAAGAATAGTGTTAGGGGAATAAAATAAATGTATCCATAATAATGGAACTTCTTGCCAAAATACTCCTGTAGGAATCTACTCGTATTTGAATTTTTGGTTGGTGGACCATGGTCAAGGATAGTAGAACTCCTAAATAATTAATTGGAAAATTTAATTGTAATTTATCTATTTCTATCTCTAGATTATATTTTTTATTTAGTTTGTAAGTGTAGCATAACATTCTAGCAATGTATTTTTATCTTTATGTGCTAATAATACATTGTCCATATAATGAAATACTCGTAGTTCAGGATTTTGATTTCTAAGTCGCTGGATTGCTTTGTCAACATAAACTTGACACATAGTAGGACTATTAGCCATCCCTTTAAGGAGTACTTTTCGTTCATATCTCTGATCAGGACCTTCATGATTCAGCACAGGGACAGTAAATGCAATACGTGGACTATCCTCAGGATGAATTGGAATGGAGAAAAAACAATCCTCAATATCTATCGTTAAAACATACCAGGTTTTTGGCAAAGCAGACAATTGAGGAATGCCCGATTTAGCAGGTCCCATGATAACCATCTCATATTAATAACTCTTAAATCTTGCAATAGTCTCCATTTGCCAGATTTCTTTTTAATAACAAAAATGGGTGTATTATGGGGAGACACAGAAGGTTGTATATGTCCTTCCGCTAATTGTTGATTGACCAGGTCACGGGATGCTTGTATCTTTTATTTAGTCAGGGAACCCATACTGGCCTTTCTGATTCCCAAGTAATTTTTATTGTATAATTTACCCCTCCCGAAAACCCAATCCATGTCTATCTGTTTTTTTTTTTTTGATCTATTTGTATTGGTGCTGCTATACCTTGTCCTTGTTCTTCTAATACTTTACCTTTCCTAAAACCTTGTACAGCCATAATAGTGGGTGCATTTGGATTGATATGTGAAATGTTATTTGTTAATGTTAATCCCAATTGACCTAGAACATCTCATCCCCATATATTCATAGGAAGATGATCCAATACATATGGCTGTATAGTTCCTTCACATCCTTCAGGATCTTTCCATTTTAATACCATCACACTTCTATGGGGATTAGTTGCCACTCCTAGGCCTCAAAGCGTTTGAGTGGCTTGTTGTAAGGGCCAATCTTTTGGCCATTCTTGATGAGAGATGATGCTAAGATCTACTTCTGTGTCTAGCAGTCCATTGAAATCATGTCCTTGAATGGTTAACTTTAACATAGAACGAGAATCTAAATTTAAAGAAAGCATAGCCCGATCTATACCTGTGGAGCCAAATCGTTTGGAACCTCTTTCTACAGTATGAGAAAATTTGTCATGTAAACTGGGTAGTATTAATAACTGTGCAATCCTGTATCCTGGTGAAATTACTGAGATACCCCTGGGAGAACTAGCTATAATTTTTATCTCATCTTCATAACCGGGATCAATTACCCCAGGACTTATCATAAGTCCCTTTAGAGTAGAAGAACTGCATCCTAATAATAAGCCCACTGTTCCTTGGGAAAGAGGCCCTTTTACCCCTGTGGGAATGATTGGACTCCCATCTCTGGACTTAGTACTACTCTGGTGGAGGCAAAGATGTCCAATCCTGTGCTACCTCTGGTTTGTCTGGTAAGGGAGTTAACAGATAATGTGGCCTGGGAAGTACCCTGATGGTGTTGCTGGGTTCCTCCAATGCCCGGTATATTTGTAGTTGTGGGCCCTGGGGCATTGGGCCCCCCTGTCCGTTTTTTGGCAAAGGAGTACTCTTTATAGTAGTCTGAGAACAGCATTCACTAGCCCAAAATTTTCCTCCATGACATCATGGGCAAACACCTGGTATTTTTCCTTTTTGATCATCCCAAGTGTTGCTACTTGTTTTAAACCCTCTTCCTATGGGGCAACTCGTTTTAAAATGTCCTGCTTGACCACAATTATAACATGTTTTTAGTCTGGCACCTAAAGCCTGCTGTACTCCCCTGGTTACTGCAGCTGCCAAGACTTGCCCCTGCACCACTGGTTCACCAGTATCTCTACACAATTTATGTATGTATTTAAGTCTTTATATTTCCAAGGTCTAATAGCCTCCCTACACTATTCATTGGTTTGTTCATATGCTAGTTGTTTTATTAATGTCATCGCTTATTCTACATCTCCAAAGACTCTGCTTGTCGTTTGCATAAGCCTATCCACAAACTCAGCATAAGGTTCATTAGATCCTTGTATTACCTTAGAAAATTGACCTTGTAAATCTTCTTGTCCTTGTAAAGTCTTCCATGCCTTAACTGCAGCTGAAATGATTTTGTAAGTATATGGCAGGATCATATCTATCTTGTTACTGCTGACCCTCATAAAGTCCCTCTCCTAGCAACATATCTAGATTTCTCTGAGGAAAACTGGCTGCTGCATTTTGCTTTGCAGTCTCCACACACAATTCCTGATTAGTAACTTTCCATAACAGATATTGTCCTCCATTTAGCACAGCTTTGCATATGCTAGCCAAATCTGTTGGTGTCAAGTTTAAACTTGCAATGGATGCAGCCATGCTTATGGTAAAAGGGGCTTGAGGACCATAGGCTGCTACAGCTTC
>NW_026005567.1:54714-64319 GCF_001458135.2 Marmota marmota marmota | reverse complement strand
ACGCTGTGGGTGGAATGTGGGCCATTAATACAATCAAGAATTCAAGGTTAGGGACCTAGTGGAAGGCCCAGGTCAGGGGAGTACATGGAAAGGTGGGGCTGGTAAGGTAGGGCTGCACTAGAGTACTGCAGTACAGGGAATCCAAGGGGAGCAGGGAAACAGCCCTAGAGAGGGGCCCACACACCAAACCCAGAGAAACACTGAGCAAGAAGGGCCACCAGAGGCTCAAATGAGGAGCCAGGCCAGGAATGAAGAGCCAAGGGCTGGGGCAGGGGCCTCAGGTAAGTGGACAAGGGTGTGGAGAGAAGGCAGGGGATCCAGCAGGGTGGAGACAGACACCAAGCCCAGGGCCACTGCCAGGTTTGAGGGGGTTCTGGGGACAGAACCAAGACTCCAGGGATTGCAAAGGGCCCAGGCCAGGGACAGGGATCTGTTTCCTATAAGGCACACTGGCACAGATGAGAATCCAGGGCCAGGGCCTCGGCAAAGCTGGCTGGCATGGGAAGGGGGCCAGTAGGAAGGCGAGGGGAGGGATTGACCCCAGGTCACAGTGGGTGTGGACAGGGGTGAGAGCCAGTAACCAAGCAAGGAGTCCAGGTACGGGACCAACCGGACCCAAGATGATAAGAGACCCAAGAAGAAGGGGACCACACAAGGGGAGAGCAGGGAAGGGGAGAAAGGGGTGACAGTAGAATGATGAGACAGCTGGTGTGTAGGTGGTTCAAGGGGCACTGAGGGGAGTGAGGTAGGTGGCACGAGAAAGGGGCCCCCACATCCAACCCCACAAGAAGAAATGCACGTGAAGCCATGCGAAACTACCCCACATGACAAAAGAATGTAGTCAGGCCCAAAGAATGGAGCACAAAGGATCAGAGTTCTGGAGGACTGGGTTGGGGTAGGGGCAGCATGCAAGGGAAGAGGACAAGGGAGGGAAGAGAGGGGATCGAGCAGAGCAAGGTCCGCAAAAGGCCCACGTCCACTGCCAGTTGTAAGGTTCAGGTACCCAAAGGGGCCCAGGCGAGGGGCTGGGCTCTCTTTTTCATAGGAAACTTCAGGTCATAGAGGCCAGCCAATTCCACTCATCTGCCTCAGGTAAATAGATCCTCAGGGAGGCACCTGGACCAGAGCATGGTTGTGGAGGTTAGAGAGAGGAGATGGGGAAGATGGTGGCGCACAGGGAGGAAGGCTCAAGGCCCAGGTGCACGGAAAGGTTCCAGGGTTGGGGAGCAGGACCCAGTCTGAAGGAGGCCAAAGAGCCCAGGCAAGAGGCTGGGCTACTTATTCCTTAGGGATCCAGGAGGGCCAATAGGCCAGGTCCAGTCCACTGGCATGGGTGTGAATCCTGGGAAAGGGATCAGGAAAGGGGGCTGGGAAGGGACAGGGACGAAAGGAGGGCCAAAAAAGGGCACAGCGGGAAGGACTAGAGGATGGCTCCTGGTGGAGTAGGGCCTGGACCCCAACAAAGAGCCCAGGTTATACAGTGAAGGGTACACAGGTAAGTGGCAGGGCTGTGTTTCCCACTGGGAGCATTCAGGGTGCAAGGGCCAGACAATTCCACTCCTCTACCCCAGGTGAGTAGATCCTCAGAGAGGGTTCTGGTCCAAAGGAGG
This sequence comes from Marmota marmota marmota, assembly GCF_001458135.2. NCBI lineage: Eukaryota > Metazoa > Chordata > Mammalia > Rodentia > Sciuridae > Marmota > Marmota marmota. The sequence continues at coordinate 62,709 of NW_026005567.1, read as the reverse complement.
GGCAAAAGCGGATATTGTGAGTTGATACCTGTGGTGCTGAGTTTGAGGGAGGTTGGTGTACAGCCAGGACCCATTTGAGGAGCCCAGACTAGAAAGAAGCTGGGGGAGCAGAGGGTCTGGGCAGTGCCAGGATACCTCAGCATAAGGGGAACAGAGGGGAGTCACAGCAGGGGGCCGGAAATGGGGCCTGAAACCAAGGGAAATGGATAGGGTCCTCAAGAAGGGCGGTCAAGGGCTCAAGCAAGGATCTGGGCCCAGAAATGGAGAGCCAAGTGATAGCACCTGGGCCTGGATAAATGAAAAGGGAAATGGTTGTTTGTGGGTACACTTATACCTCTGCACACTGGGTAGAGCATACTGGCTTCCCCAGGAAAGAAACCCATTCCAATTTGGTGTCCAAGCTAACTTGTATTCTGCCTCAGCCAGTGTAGAGGGGACTTACCTCTCTAGGCAAAAGACCTCTCCCACCTTGGTTTGTTGAGGGGGCTCCTATACAGCTGCAGCCAGGGTAACAGGGATTTGCCCTTCCAGGCCGGAGGCCACTTTCACCTGGATGTCTAAGGGAATTCATATATCTCCACATGCAGGGTGGAGGGGACTTGCCCCTCAGTGTGGGAGACCCCTCCCACCTGGGTGTCTGGAGAAGCTTGTTTCCTCCACACCTAGGGGAGAGGGGATTCACTGCTCTAGGAGGGGACCCATTCTGCCTGGGTGTCAGTGGGAGCTCTTATACAGCCACAGCCAGGGTAGAGGGGATTTGCCCCTCCAAGAGGGACACCCCTCCCACCTGGGTGTCAGAGGGAGCTCTTATACTGCTTAAGCCAGAGTAGATGGGACGCACCCTTCCAAGCGGGAAACCCCTTCCACCTGCGTGTCCAGGGGAACTCCTATACCACCACATGAAGGGTAGGGGAAACTTGCCACTCCAGTCAGGAGACCCTTGCTCCTGGCTGTCAGGGGGAGCTCATATACTGTCCCAGCCAGGGTAGAGGGGACTCGCCCCTCCAGGCCAAAGACCCCTCACACATGGGTGTCTGGCAAGAGGGTGTTCCTATACAGCTGAGCTGGGGTAGCAGCGACTCACCCCCCAGGCGGGAGATCCCTCCCTCCTGGGGGAAGGAGGGGGCATTTATACCCCCGCAGCCACTGTTGAGGAGACTCACCCCTTCAGGACTGAGACCCTCACACATGGGTAGGGGGGGAGCTCATATACCGCTGCAGCCAGGGTAGTGGGGACTTGCCCCTCGAAGCAGGAGACCCCTCCCACCTGGATGGTGGGGAACTTGTATACCACCTTAGCCAGGGTAGAGGAGACTTGCCCATCCAGGCAGGAGACCCCTTCCACCTGGGTGTCCCGGGGAGCTCCTTTATTGCTGAAACCAGGGTACTGGGGATTTGCCCTTCCAGACGGAGACCTCTCCCACCTGAGTGTCAGGGGGAGTTCTTATATCAGGTTAGAGGGTACTAGCCACTCCAGGCGGCATACGCTCCCACATAGGTATGGGGGCGGGAGCTCCAATACAGCTGCAGCCAGTGTAGCAGGGACTGGCTCCTCCAGTGGAGAGACCCCTCCCACCTGGGTGTTGGGGGAGCTTCTTTAACCTGCAGCCAGGGTAGAGGGGACTTGCCCCTCCAGGTGGGCGACCCTCCCACCTGGGTGTTAGGGTGTGGGACTCTTATTCTGCCACAATTAGGGTAGCAGGGACTTGCCACTCCAGGTGGGACACCCCTCTTACCTGGGAATTGCCCCTCCATGTGGGAGACACTTCTCACATGGGTGTCTGAGGGAGCTTGCATACTGCCAAAGCCAGGGTACATCAACCCTGGACCTTGATGCTCCAGGTGGGAGATCACTCCCACCTTGTTGTCCAGGGTGAGCTGGAATACTGCTTCAGCCCAGGAGACCCCTCACACCAGGCTGTCCAGGGAGCTCTTACATACCACCACCCAAATAGAGGAAACTCGCCCCTCAAGGCAGGAGAATCCTCCCATCTGGGTGACAGGGGGAGCTCACATACTGCCACAGCCAGGGTGAGGGGACTTGCCCCTGCAGGAGAGAGACACCTCATACCTGGGTGTACTGGGAAGTCTTATATGGCACCAGCCAATGTAGAGGAGAATCACCTGACTAGGCGGTAGACCTTTCCCTCCTGGGTGTCCAGGGAAGATCCAATACTGCTGCAGCCATGGTAGAGGGGACTCGCCCCTCCAGTCAAGAGACCCCTCTATCCTGGGTGTGGGGGGCACCTATACCGCCACAGTCAGGGTAGTGGAGACTTGTAAATCTAGGCAGGAACCTATTCCACCTGGGTGTTGTGGGAAGCTTATATTGAACCTTAGCTGGGGTAGAGGGGAATAACCCCTCCAGGCGGCTGATGCCTCCCACCTGGTTGTAGGGGCGAGTTCTAATACCACCAAAACTAGGGCAGAGAGTACTTGCCCCACCAACAGGAGACCCCTTCCACCTGGTGTCAGGGGGAGCTCATATAGCACAGCAGGCAGGGTAGAGGTGACTCACCTCTCTGGGTGGGAGACCCCTCCCACCTGGGTGTCCAAGGTGGCTCCTACACCCCCATAACTAGGGTAGAAGGGATTCACCCCTCCAGGTGGGAGACCCCTCACACATGGGAATGTGGTGGTGCTGGTATACTCCTGCAACCAGGGTAGTGGGGACTCGCCCCCCCATGCAGGAGATCCTTTCCACCTGGGTGTCTTTGGGAGCATGTATACCACCTTAGCCAGGTTAGAAGGGACTCACCCCTCTAGGCTAGAGACCACTCTCATATTGCTGTCTGGGGAGCATGTATTCTGCTGCAGCAAAGGTAGAGGGGACTCACCCCTCCAGGCGGGAGACCCCTCTCACCTGTGTGTCAGGGGGAGCTCCTATACTGCTGCATCCAGGGTAGAGCAGACTCCCCACACCAGGCGAAAATCCCTCTCACCTGGGTGTTGGAAGAGCTCTACTACCGCCACAGCCATGGTAGAGGAGACTCGCCCCTCCAGGTGGGAGACCTTTCCCACCATGGTTTCAGGGGGAGCTCTTATACCTCTGCAGCCAGGGTAGAGTGAACTTGCTTCTCCAGGCAAGAGATACCTCCCCCATTTGTGTTAGGGTGAGCTTGTATTATGCCCTGATATAGGGGACTCACCCCTCCAGGTGGAGACCCCTCCTACAAGGGTGTGTGTGTGGGGGGGGCGATAGTATACTACTGCACCCTTGTAGCAGGGATTGACCCCTCAAGGCGGGAGAAAACTTTCACCTGGGTATTGGGAGATGTTTGTAACCTGCCTTAGCCAGGATAGAGTGTTCTCACCCCTTCAGGCAGGAGACAACTCTCATCTGCGAATGGAGGGGCAGCTCATATGCCACCACAGCCAGGGTAGAGAGGACTCACCTACTCCATGCGGGTGACCCCTCCCACCTGAGTGTCTCACAGAGCTCCTATACCCCGCAGCCAAGGTAGAGTGGACTCACCCCTTCACTCGGATGATCCATCCCACCTGGGTGATGAGGGGGGATCGAATAACTCCACAATTAGGGTACAGGTGACTTGCCCCTACTAGATCAAGACCCCTCCCATCTGGGTGTCGAGGGAAGCTTGTATAGTGCTACAGCCAGTGTAGAGGGGTTTGCCTTTTTAGGTGGGAGAGCCCTCCAACCTGGATGTTCCTGGAGATCTTATAGTGCACTAGCCAGTGTAGAGAGGCTCGCATCTCCAGCGAGAGACCCTTTTCACCTGAGTGTGGGAGGTGGCTTGCATGCCACCTTAGCCAGGGTAGAGGTGACTTGACCCTCCAGGCGAAAATCCCCTCCCACCTGGGTATCTGGGAGAGCATGTACACCTCAGCAGCCAGAGTAGAGGGGACTCTCCCCTCCAGCCGGGATACCCCTCCCACTAGAATGTCAGGGGAGCTCCTTCACTGCCACAGCCAGGGTAGAGTGGATTCACCCCTCCAAGCCGGAGACCTCTCCCACCTAGGAGTAGGGTGGCGGGGCTTGTATTCTGCCCAAGCCAGGGTAGAAGTTACTTGCCTCTCCATGAGGGCAACTCCTCCAATTTGGGTATCTGGGGGTAGCTTATACACCCTCAAATCCACGGTAGAGGGGTCTCGGCCCTCTAAGTGGGACATCCCTCTCAATGGGTGTTGGGGGGAGCTCATATACCACTGCAGGCAGGTTATAGTGGACTCACTCTTCCAGGTGGGACACCCCTCCCACCTGAGTGTTGGAGGGAGCTCCTATACTGTGGCAACTATGGTAAAGGTGCTTGCCCTTCCAGGCAAGAAACCCCTCCTGGCTGAGTATGGGGGGGCTTGTATACCACAGCAGCCAGGGAAGAGTGGACTCACCTCTCCTGGAGGGAGAACCCGCCTACCTGGGTGTCTGGGGGAAGCTCTTACACCGCTGAAGCCAAGATAGAGTGGACTCGCTCCTCCAGGCAGGAGACTCCTCCCACCTGGGTGTCATGGGGAGTTTGTATACCACCTTAGCCGGGGTAGAATCAACTTGCCACACCAGATGGGAACTCTTCCACCTGGGTGTCAGGGAAAGCTCCTATACCACAGCATCCAGGGTACCAGGGACTCACCCCTCCTGGCGGAGACCCCTCCCCCCTTGGTGTCAAAGGGAGCTCATATTACCACCCCAGCCAGGGGAGAGGGGACTTGTCCCTCAAGACATGAGACTCCACCCACATGGGTGTCCTTGGGAGCTCCAATATTGCTGCAGCAGAGTAGAGGGAATTCTAGCCTCCTGACGGGAGACTCCTCCTAACTGGGTGTTAGGGGAGCTCCTATACCACCACAGCCAGGGTATAGAGGACTCGCCCCTCCAGGCTGGCAGATACATCTCACCGGTTTTCCAGGGGGAGCTCTTAAACCGCTGCAGCAAGAGTAGAGGGTACTTGCCACTCCAGATGGTGTCAGTTGGGGGTTCTCGTATGCCTCATATACCTCTGCAGCCAGGGTAGAGGGGACTCGCCCCTCCAGGACAGAGACCCTCCCACCTGGGTTTCAGGGGGAGCTCCTTTACTGCCATAGCCAGTGTAGAGGGCACTCATGCATTCAAGTGCGAGACCCCTCCCACCTGGCTGTCAGGGAAAGCTAGTATACAACTTCAGCCAGGTAAAAGGGGACTCGCCTCTTCAGTTGGGAGACGCCTCCCACCTGCTTGTCACAGGGAGCTTGTAGACCACCTTAGCCAGGGTAGAGGTGAATTCTCACCTCCAGGTGGGAGATCCCTGCCTCCTGGGTGTCCAGGAGCTTGTGTACTGCATTAACCAGGGTAGAGGGTACTAGTTCCTCCAGGAAGGAGACACCTTCCATCTTGCTATGGCTGGGGACCTGGTATACTGCTGCAGCCAGGAGAAAGGGGACTCGCCCCACTAGGCTGGAGACCCCTAAATCCTGGTTGCCAGGGGAGCTCATATACTGCAGAGGCGAGAAATATGGGACTCGCCATTCCAGGCAGGACACCCCACCCAACTGGGTGTCGGTGGGAGCTCTTATAACACTACAGCCAGGGCAGTGGGGACTCAGCCCTCCAGAAAGGAAACCCCTCCCACCTGGGTATCATGGGAAGCTTGTATACCACCTTAGGCAGGGTAAAGTGGACTCCCCACTCCACGCACGAGACCCCTTCCACCAGGGTGTCAGGTGGGAACTCCTATACGATCAAACCAGGGTATAGAGTATATCCCACTGAGGCAGGAGATCCATTTCACCTGGGTGATAAAGGGAGCTCTTATACAGCTGCATCCAGCATACAGGGACTTGCCCCTACAAGCTGGAGACGCCTCCCACCTTGATGTTGGAAGGGGCTAGTATACCCTCAGCCAGGGTAGAGGGAACTTGCCCCTCCAGGCTGGAGACCCTTCCCACCTGGGTGTCAGTGTGGGGGAGCTCTTATACCACTGCCACCAGGGAAGTGGGTACTGCCCCTCTATACAGGAAACCCTTCCAACCTGTGTGTGGCGGGGAGCTTGTATACCAGCTTAGACAGGGTAGAGAAGACTTGCCCCTCCAGGCAAGACACTCCTCTCTCCAGGGTGTCAGGGAGAGCTCTTATACCACAGCAGCTGGGGTAGAGGGGAATCGCCCCTCCAGGCAGAAGACCCCTCCCACCTAGGTGTCTGTTGGGTGGCACATATACAGCCCTAGCCAGGGTAGAGGGGACTCGCCCCTCGAGGAAGGATAACCCTCCAACCTGGGTGTTGCAGGGAGCTTGAATACCAAGTTAGCCAGGGTAGAAGGGATTGGGACCCCTCTACCTGGCTGTGGTGGTATATGGGGAGAAAGGAGAGTAAGGGGAATAGTTGGAACTGGGAGAGCAAGGCTCATGGCCCAGATTCACTGTAGGGTGTCAGGATTGAGGAGCAGGGCCGAGGATGAAGGAAGCCAAAGCCCCCAGGCAAGGGGCATTGCTACCATTTCCCAAAGGAATACTGCAGGGCCAAACATACCAGATCCATTCTCTGGCTCTGATGAGCATCCTGGGAATGGGATCTGGAAAAAGAGCCTAGCAGGGACAAGGACAGAAGGACGGCCAAAGGAGACCACAGCGTGAAGTGCTGGAAAAAGCAGGTTTTGTAGGGTTTGGATCATGACCGCAGAAAGGAGCCCAGGCTAGAGATCTAGAGGAGAGCCCAGGCTAAGGGAAAGCAAGAAAGGGAGGGGCCCAGCAGGCAGGGGCTGCACTAGGATTTTAAGATGCAGGGAACAAAATCGAGCAGAGAAGCGGTCCCAGTGAGGCACACAGTTCAAGCCAGGGAGGCACAGAGCAAGAAGGATCCCCAGAGGCTCAAGAGAGGAGCCAGTCCTGGGAATGGAGAGCCAAAGGCCAGCACTGGGGCAGGGTGCTCAGGACAGTGGACAGGGCTGGGAAGGGAAGGCAGGGGATCCAGCATGGTGGAGGCAGACTCAAGGCCCAGTGCCACTTCCAGGTTTCAGTTTTCCTGGTACTGCCCCAAGGGTCGAAGGAGATCAAGTAGCCCAGTCTAGGGTCAGGGTTCTGTTTTTCATAAGGCACCTTGGCCCAGATGAGGATCAAGGGCCAAGGACCAGGCCTAAGGGCCTGGTAAGGGAAAAGGCTCAGGAGGAGTGCAATGTGAGGGCACAGTGGGGGGTCACGGTGGGTGCAGAGAGGGGCAAGAGCCAGTATGCAATCAAGGACCCCAGGTAAGGGACTGACCCCACCAAAGGTATTAGGGATCCAATAAGCAGGAGGCCCCTACTCCAGGAAAAAGCACTAGGGGAAGGAGTTGTAGGATCAGCGCTAGGATGAAGAGAGAAAGGGCTGCGAAAATGACTCAGAGGGGAGGGAGCTTGGGGCCAAATCAAGATCAGACACGACAGGAAGAGACACCACATAAAGCAATGCAACCAGAGTAATGCTTTAAGGAGCTCAGGCTGACAGCCAGGCCAGGTGACTCTAGGGAAAATGGTGAGGATGAGGAAGGGCTGTGTTGGCTTAGGGGCAGCTTGAAAGGCTAGAGGGCAGGAGATGGAAGGTAGGACATCGCCCAGCATAAGGTCACCACTAGGCCCAATCCAGTGCCAGATGTCAAGTTTGGATGGCAAAAAGGGCCCAAGCAAGAGTCAGGGATGTATTGCCCACAGGGATCCTTTAGAGCCCAGAGGCCAGCCAATTTCACTCCACTACAAGGAACAAAGGAGGGCAATGTGAGGGATATGTTTGGTCCAGGATTGAAGGGGGGGGTGTTTGTTGGTAGCCAGCAACCATTGAAGGAGACAAGGGTAGCGAGAAGCAGGAGGAGGGCAGTGTCCTGGCAATGATGAAATTTCTCAGTACAAGGGGAACAGAGGGGAGTAACAGGAAGAGACCAAGCAAGGGGCCTGAAATCAAGGAACAGGGACAGGGTCCTTAAGAAGCATGACCAGGGCTTCCAGCAAGGAGCCAGGCCCAAGAATGGGGAGCCAAGTGCTGGGACCCAGTCCTGGGTCCAATGAAAACAGACAAGTCTGGGGAGGGGAGAA
>NW_026005567.1:26052-49852 GCF_001458135.2 Marmota marmota marmota | reverse complement strand
AGTGGGAGGGGAGAAAATGGAGTCGGTGACACAGTTGGAGAACAACTCAATGTCCAGATCAACTGCAGGGTGTCAGGGGTCAGGAGCAGGGCCCTGGCTGAGGGATTCCAAAGGGCCCAGACATTGTGCAGTGCTACATTTTTCAAAGAGAGACCCAGGGCTAAGAGGCGAAATCAAGTCACCTGGCCCAGGTGAGCCTCCTGGGAAGGGGATTAGGAAAGCGGACGTGGCAGAGACAGAAAGGACAGTAGGACCAAGCAAGGCTCAGCCTGAAGGGATGCAGGATGGGTGTGGGTGGAGTAGTGGCCAGGACTCCAGCAAGGAGCCCAGTAAAGAGTCATAGATGAGGGCCCAGGCCAGGGGAATGCAGGAAATGCTGGGTCGGAAAGGCAGAACTGCATTAGGGTGCTGCAGCACAGGAATGCCAAGGGGAACAGGGAAGCAGCCCCAGCAAGGACCCCTCAGAGAATGCCTAGAAAAACAGTGAGCAAGAAAGGCTAGCAGAGTGTCAAACGAGAAGCCAGGCTACGGAATGGAGAGCCAAGCGCCAGGGCTTAGGCAGGGGGCTCAGGACAGTATATTATATTTGGGAAGGAAGGCAGGGTATCCAGCAGGGGGCAGTCAGGCTCCAGGCCCAGGGCCACCTCCAGGTTTCAGGGATCCTGGTATTGGACCAAAAACCCAGGGAGAGTAAAGGACCCAGGAAAAGACCCGGGCATTGTTTGCCATAAGGCGCCCTGGATCAGATGAGAACCTACAGGCAGAGTCCTGGCAGAAAGCTAGGAAAAGGAAGGGGGCTAGATGGAGGGCTATGGGAGGGCACGAAAGGGGGTCTCAGTGGGTGCATATAGGTACGAGACCCAGTACCAAAGCTAGGCACCCAGGCAAGGTACCACCAGATCAATGGTGATGGGGGATGAAAGGAGCAGGAGACCTGGGAGCACCATAAAAATTCACAAGGGAAAGGGAGGAAGGGGCTGCGTGAGGACTAGGAGAAGCCAAGGGACATCAAGTGGAGCCTGCTGTTGTGCCCAAGCAACGGTCCTTCAGGTTAGACCCAAAACAAAGAGACTCCGTGCTATGCCAAGGACCATGAGGAATGCAGTCAGGGACTTAGGCAAATGACCAGTCCCAGGGTTCAGACCCAAAAGGGTCAGGGTTAGGGAGGGCTGGTTGCAGTAGGGGCAGCATGGAAGGCCAGAGGGAAGGGAGGGGATTGCTCAGGGCTGGGTTGGAGCAAGTCCAAGATAACTGCAAGGACTCAAGATTCAAGCAGTGAGGGGGACTCAAGCAAGTGACAGGGCTGTTTTTCCCATAGGGAGCATTCAGGGTGCAGAGGCGAGCCAATTCTGATCCTCTGCCCCAGGTGAGTAGATCCTCAGAGAGGGACCATGACCAAAGAAGGGGGGGATAAAGAGGGTACTGTTAGGAGATAACTGGTATGTGGAAGTGGGAGTGCACTGCAGGACCCATTCCAGCAGCACAGGGTAGGGAGAAGCAGGGGGAACAGAGGTTCTGTGCAGTGCCAGCATACACAGCATGAGGGGATTAGTGGGGAGGCACAGGTGTGGCAGACAACAGGGACCTGAAACTAAGGGACAGGGAAAGGGTCCTCAAGAAGGGGGAGAAGGGCTCAGGGTCTCAAGCAAAAAGCCAGGCCTAATAATGGAGAGCCAATTTCTAGCACCTGGGCCTGGGTGAATGAAAACAAACATGGAGCAGAAACAACAGTAAGGGACAAATTGGATTTGGTGGCACAAGGGGACAACAGCTCAAGGCCCAGATCCATTTTAGGGTGTCAGGGGTCGGGAGAAGGGTCCAGCTGAGGGAGGCCAATGGGCCCGGGCAAGGTGCAGGGCTATGTTTTCCAAAGAGTGCTCCCAGGGCCAAGAGGCCAAATCAAGTCGCCTGGCTTGTGTGAGCCTCCTGAGAAGGGCATCACGAGAGCGGGCGTGGTAGGGAAAGAAAGGACAGGAGGGCTGAAGAAGGTCACAGCCTGAATTACCCCAGGACATGTGTTGGAGGGGTTTGGGCCAGGACCCCAGCAAGGAGCACAGGCAAGGGACCTAGAAGAGTGCCCATGCAAGGGGAGAGAAGGGAATGCCAGGCAAGGAAGGTGCTTCAGTACGGGAATGCCAAGGGGATCAGGGAAGTAACCCCAGCCAGGAGCTCTCAGACAATGCCCAGAAAAGCAGTGAACAAGAAGGTCCACTAGAGGCGTAAACAAGAAGCCAGGCCAGGGAATGGATAGCCAAGGGCCAGGACTTAGGCAGGGGGCTCAGGAGAGTAGATTATATTTGGGAAGGAAGGCAGGGGATCCAGCAGGGGACAGTCAGGCTCCAGGCCAAGGGCCACCTCCAGATTTCAGGGATCCTGGTATTGGACCAAAAACCCAGGGAGAGTAAAGGACCCAGGCGAAGGCCTGGGCATTGTTTTCCATAAGGCGCCCTGGATACGATGAGAACTTAAGCCAGGGTCTTGGCATTGGAAGCTAGGAAAAGGAAGGGGCTAGATGGAGAGCTATGGGAGGGCACACAAGGGGGTTGTGATGGGTGCACATAGGTGTGAGACCTAGGACCCAAGCCAGGCACCCAGGCAAGGTACCACCTGATCAATGGTGATGGGGGACCCAAGAAGCAGAGACCTGCGAGTGCCAGAATAATGTGCAAGGTGAAGTGGAGGAAGGGGCTGTGTGAGGACAAGGAGAAACCAAGTGGCATCAAGGGGAGCCCTCTGGCGGGCCCAAGCAAGGAGACCCCAGGTAAGACCCAACACAAATAGACTCCTTGCTATGTCAAGGACCATAAGGAATGTGGTCAGGGACTCAGGCAAATGACCAGGCCCACTGTCCAGATCCAAAAGGGTCAGTGTTAGGGAGCTCTTGTTGTGGTAGGGGCATCATGGAAGGCAGCAGGGAAAGGAGGGGATCACTCAGGGCTGGTTGTAGCAAGTCAAAGTTAACTGTAAGGTCTCAAGGTTCAGGCAGTGTGGGGGACTCAGGTGAGTGGCAGGGCTGTGTTTCCCATAGGAAGCATTCAGGGCACAGAATGGAGCCAATTCCACTCTTCTTTCCCAGGCGAGTAGATCCTCAGACAGGGACCTGCAACAAAGAAGGGAAGGCTGAGAGGGCACTGTGAGGAGATAACTGGTGTGCAGAAGTGGGGGTGGGATGCAGGACCCATTCGAGCAGCATAGTTTATGGAGAAGCAGGGGGAGAGGTGGGTCTGGGCAGTGCCAGTATACCACAGCATGAGGGGATCAGTGGGGAGGCACAGGAGGGGCAGGCAACAGGGGCCTGAAACCAAGGGACAGAGAAAGGGTCCTCAAGAAGGGGTAGAAAGGCTGAGGGTCTCAAGCAAAGATCCAGGCCCAGTAATGGAGAGCCATATTCTAGTACCTGGTCCTGGGTAAATGTAAAGAAACATGGAGTGGGAGCAGTGGGAGAGAAGAATGTGGAGTCAGTGGCACATTTAGAAAATATCTCAAGGCCCAGATCCACTGCAGGGTGGTCCCTGGGTTGGGAGCAGGGCTCTGGCTTAGGGAGGCCAATGCGCCCAGGTCAAGGGGCAGGGCTACGTTTTCCAAAGAGAGCCCCCAGGGCCAAGAGGCCAAATTAAGTTGCCTGGCCTGGCTGGGGTGAGTCTCCTGGGAAGGGGATCAGGAAAGCAGGCCTGGTAGAGACAGAAAGGACAGGAGGGCTGAAGCAGGTCACAGCCTGAATTACCACAGGACATGTATTGGAGGTGTTGGGGCAAGGACCCCAGCAAGGAGCCCAGGCAAGGGACCTAGAAGAAGGCCCAGGCCAGGGGAGAGCAGGGAACACCTGACCAGGAAAGCATGGATGCATTAGTGTACTGCAGTCCAGGAATGTCAAGGGGAGCAGAGTAGCGACCCCAGCAACAGGCCCTCAGACAATGCCCAGAAAAGCAATGAGCAAGAAGGGCCACCAGAGGATCAAGCGAGAATCCAGGCCAGGGAATGCATAGCCAAGGGCCTGGGCTTGGGCAGGGGACTCAGGGAAGTGGATTACATTTGGGAAGGAAGGGAGGGGATCCTGCTGGTGCAGACAGGCTTTAGGCCCAGGGACACCTCCAGGTTTCAGGGTGCCTGCTGCCAGACCAAGCACCCAGGGAGAGCAAGCGACACAGGCAAGGGCTAGGGCATTGTTTTCCATAAGGCGCCCTGGATCAGATCAGAACCTATGGCCAGGGTTCTGGCAAAAGAGGCCAGGAAAAGGAAGGGGGGCATGTGGAGTAGAATGGGAGGGTACTCAAGGGGGTCGGGGTGGGTGTGCATAGGGGCGAGACCCAGAACCCAAGCCAGGCACCCAGGCAAGGGACCCACCTGATCAGTGGTGATGGGGGACCCAAGGAGCAGGAACTGTGAGCGCTAAAAATTGCACAAGTGAAAGGGGAGGAAGGGGCTGCATGAGGACTAGGAGAAGCCAAGTGGCATCAATGGGAGCCCATTGGCAGGCCCAAGCAACAGGTCCCCAGGTAAGACCCAACAGGAAGAGACTCTTGCTATGCCAAGGACCATGAGGAACTAGGTCAGGGGCTCAGGTGAACGACCAGGCCCAGGGACTGGAGCTCAAAGGGTGAGGGCTAGGGAGGGCTGGTCATGGTAGGGGCAGCGTGGAAGGCTGGAGGAAAGGGAACGGATCACTCAGGTCTGGGTTGCAGCAAGTCCATGTTAACTATCAGAACTCAGGCAATGAGGGCCACTCAGGTGAGTGGCAGGGCTGTTTCCCATAGGGAGCATTCAGGGTGCAGAGGCTAACCAAGTTCCGTTCCTCAGCCCCAGGGGAGTAGATCCTCAGAGAGGGACATGGACCAAAGGAGGGGAGGCCGAAGAGGGTACTGTGAGGAGACACCTGGTGTACAGAAGTGGGGGGGGCAGCAGAACAGGGTAGGGAGAAGCAGGGGGAGCAGAGGGTCCAGGTAGTTCCAGCATACCACAGCATGAGGGCATAAGAGGAGAGGCACAGTCATGGGCAAGTAACAGGGGCCTGAATCCAATACACAGGGAAAGGGTCTTCAAGAACAGGGAAAGTGGCTCAGGGTCTGAAGCACAGAGCCTGGCCTAGTAATGTAAAGCCAAGTTCTAGCACCTGGGTATGGGTGAATGCAAAGGAACATGGAGAGGGAGCAGTGGGAGGGGAGAAACTGGAGTCAGTGGCACAGGGGGAAAATACCTCAAGGCCAAGATCCACGCTGAGGGAGGCCAAAGGGCTCAGGAAAGGGGCAGGGCTATGTTTTCCAAAGAGAGCTCCGAGGCCAAATCGAGTCACCTGGCCCTGGTGAGCATCCTGAAAAGGGGATCAGGAAAGTGGGCATGGCAGAGACAGAAAGGTCAGGAGGACCTAAGCAGGGCACAGCCTAAAGGGGCACAGAAATTGTGTGGGTGGGGTGGGGGCCAGCACCACAGCAAGGATCCCAGGAAAGGGACCTAGAAGAGGGCCCAGACCAAGGGAGAGCAGGGAATGCTGGGCCTGGAAGGCTTGGCTGCATTAGGGTGCTGCAGCACAGGAAAGCCAAGGGGAGCAGGGAAGCGGCCCCAGTGGGGGCCCTCAGACAATGCCCAGAAAAGCAGTGAACATGAAGGGCAAGCAGAGGCTCAAACGAGAAGCCAGGTCAGGGATCAGAGAGCCAAGGGCCAGGGCTTGGGTATGGGGTTCAGGACAGTGGATTTCATTTGGGAAAAAATGCAGCAGATCCAGCAGTGGGCAATCAGGTTCCAGGCCTAGAGCCATCTCCAGGCTTCAGAGTCTGGTGCCCGACCAAGCACACAGGGAAAAAGCAAGGGGCCCAGGCAAGGGCCAGGTCATTGTTACCCATAAGGCACCCTGGATCAGATGAGAACCTATGGCCAGGATCCTGGCAAAGCAAGCCAGAAAAAGGAAGGGGGCCATGTAGAGGGGGATGGTGGGCATGCACGGGGGTCAGAGTGGGTGCACATAGGGGCGAGACCCAGGACCCAAACCAGGCGCCCAGGCAAGGGAACCACCCAATCAATGGTGATGGGGGACCCAAGGTGCAGCGCCAGAAAAAGACACAAGGGGAAGGGGAGGAAGGGGCTGTGTGAGGATCAAGAGAAGCCAAGGGGCACTTTTGGAAGCCCAATGGTGGGCCCAAGCAAGGGACCCCCATGTCAGACCCAACACGAAGAGACTCCTTGCTGTGCCAAGGACCATGATGAACACAGGGACTCAGGCGAACTCTCAGGCCAAGGGACACTATCACAAAGGGTCAGGGTTAGGGATAACTGGTTTTGGTTGGGGCAGCATAGAAAGCTGGAGGGAAGGGAGGGGATCGCTCAGGGCTGGGTTGGAGCAAGTCCATGTTAACTGCAAGGCCTTAAGTTTCAGGTATTTGAGGGGGACTCAGGCGAGTGGCAGGGCTGTTTTTTCCATAGGAAGCATTCAGGGCACAGAGGCAAGCCGATTCCTCTACTCTGCCCCAGGTGAGTAGATCCTCATAGAAGGATGTGGAACAAAGGTGTGGGGGTAATAGAGGGTACTGTGAGGGGATACCAGGTGTGCAGAAGTGAGGAGGGATGCAGGACCCATTCCAGCAACAAAGGGTAGGGAGAAGCAGGGGGAGCAAGATTGGGGATTGGTGTTTTTTTTTTTTTGCAAGCTAGAAAAATTCCTTGAGGTTTGCAAGAGGTGCAGAGAGCAGAATTGGATCGCACTAAGAAGAAAGCTTGGACATATCGGCTCTTTACCCATTTTTTGAATGCTCACAGCCTCTTGCTGGGTCCCCTGCCTTCCCTCCCAAATCTTGTCTATTGTCCTGAGACCCCTGTCCAATCCCTGGCATAGTTCCTTGCTTAAGCCTCTGGTGTCCGTTCTTCCTCCCTGATTTTCTGGGCTTTGAGGGCCCCTCACTGGGGCCTCTTCCCTGCTCCCCTTGGCTTCCCTGTACTGCAGTATGTTAGTTAAGCCCTGTTTTCCTGGCCTTGGGCTTTCTGCTCTACCCTGGCCTTGGACCTCCACTAGGTCCCTTAACTGGGCTCCCTGCTGGGGTCCTGGCCCACACCCCACTCACACCCAGTCTGTGGCCCTATATGATGTGTCCTCATTTGGCCCTCCTGTAGTTTCTGTCTCTGCCACACCCGCTATATTGATCCCCTTCCCAGGATTCTCACAATGGCCAGGGGACTTGACTTGGCATATTTCTTTCCCCTGCAGGCTTCCTTTGGGAAAACGTAGATCTGCCTCTTGCCTGGTCACTTTGGCCTCCCTTAGCTAGGGCCCTGCTCAAGAAACCTAACACCGTGTAGTGGATCTGGTCCTTCATCCTTTCTCCTCTTGTTTCACTGGCTCCTCTTTCTCCCCTCTATCACCTCCCCAACCATGTCCCTTTTCATTCATCCAACCCCAGGTGCTAGTACTTAGCTATCCATTACTAGGCCTAGTACTTGCTTGAGCCCCTGGCTGCCCTTCTCAAGGATCATTTCTCTTTCTTTGTTTTCAGGCCTCTTTTTACAGGCCCTATGCTGTGCCTCCCCTCTGTATCACTGGTGCTATGGTATCCAGGCACTGCCAGGACTCTTTACTTTCCCTTCTTCTCCATAGCCTGGGCTCCTATAATGGGTCTTGGCTGCCAACCGACCACCCCCACAACCTCCAGACACCAGGTATCCCCTCAACGTGTCCTCTTTTAACCCTCCTTTGGTCCAGGTCTCTCTCTGAGGATCTACTCACCTGGACAGAGGAGCCAAATTGGCTGGCCTCTGTGCCCTTAAGGTTCCCTATGGGAAACACAGCCCTGCCACTTGCCTGAGTCCCCTTTGCTGCCTGAACCTTGAGGCCTGTCAGTTAACATGTGAATTGCTCCAACCCAGCCCTGAGAGATCCCCTACCTTCCCTCCACTGACCTATCACCTTGCATGCTGCCCCTATCACAACCAAGCCCTCCATAACCTGACCCTTTGCACTTCAGTCTCCAAGCATGGGTTCTCATATGAGGCCCTGACAGTGTTCCTCATGTCACTGGGCATAGCATGGAGTCTCTTCCTGTTGGGTCTGACCTGCAAGCCCCTTGCTTGGGAATGCCAGCATGCTCCCATAGGTGCCCCTTGCACTTTCCTCTGTCTCCTGTTTCTTGACAAGTCCTTCCTCACCTTCCCCTTGTGCTTTCCACTGGCTCTTGCAGGTCTCCTGCTCCTTGGGTCCTTCATCCATGGTTGGTCAGGTTGGTCCTTTGTCTAGGCACCTTGCTTGGGTCCTGGATCTTTCTCCCACATGTACTCACTGAGACCCTCCGCCATTCCCTCCCATTGCCCTCCTCCTTGCCGCCTTCACTTGCCAGGCCTCCTTTGCCAGGTCCCTGTCCCTGGATTCTCATCTGAGTCAGAGTGCCTTATGGGAAACTGAGTCCTGCCCCTTGCCTGGGCCTCTTGCTCTCTCTGGGCCTTTGGTACTGCACCCAGAACCCTGACACCTGGCAGTTGTCCTGGGCCAGGAGCCTGCATGCCCCCTGCTGGATCCCTTGCCATCCCTCCAAAGTCTAGTCCACTGTCTGAGTCCCCTGCCCAAGTCTGGCCCTTGGCTCTTCATTCCCTGACCTGCCTCCTCCCTTGAGCCTCTGGGGGCCCTTCTTGCTCAATGCTTCCCTGGACTTGGACTGCGTTCATCTCTGGGGCCAGTACCCTGCTCCCCTTGGCTTCCCCGAACCTCAGAGCCCTACTGCTGCCCGCCTGCCTGGCCCCGCCCTTCACTGCCCTTTCCTGGCCTGAGTCCTCCTGATGGTCCCTAGTGTGGGCTTCTTTCGGAATCCTGGCCCACATCCTGTCAAAACCCTTCCTCTGGCCTTTCATGCTGTACCCTTCTTCATCCCTCCTTTTGTCAGTGTTCCCACTGCACCCATTTTCATTATCCCTTTCCCAGGATGCTCACCAGGTCTAGGTGACTGGAACTGGGTGTTTGGCCCTGAGGGCTCCCTTTGGGAAAACATAGTTTTGTCCCTTGCCTGGGACTTTGGACTCTCACTGCCCAGGCCCTGCTCCTCGATCCTGACAGGATCCCTATGGGCAACACAGCACTGCCTCTCCTTTGGGCCCCCTTTGCCACCCAAACTTGACATCTGGCAGTGGACTTGGGCCTGGTGACGATATTGCCCTGTGCGATCCCCAGCCTTCCCTCTCCTGCTCTCTGGCCTTGCAAGCTGCCCCTAAGCCAACTCAGCCCTTCCTCACCCTGACCCTTTTCCCTACAGTCCCCTGGCCTGGCTGCTAGCCTGAGCTCCTTACTGCACTACTCCGGTTGCTTTGCTTTCTGTGGTATCTCTTGCTGTTGTGTCTGACCTGGGCAATCCTTGATTTGGCCCCCTAGCTTGCTCCCCTCTGTGCCCTTTGCAAAGCCCTCTGTCTCCTCATCCTAGTGCGGATCCTAACTCTCCTTCCCCTAGTGCTTTCTCCTGGAGCAGGCAGGGGCCTCCTGATAATTGGGTCCCTAATACCTTTCATTGGGGTCAGTCCCTTACCTGGGCTCCTTGATTGGGTCCTGGCTCTTGCCCCTCTCTGCACCCACTGCGACCCCACACTGTGCTCTCACATGGCACTCCTCCTGACCTCTGTTCCTTGCCAGGCCCTTTGGCCTTGTCCCTGGCCCATGATCCTCATCTGGACCAGGGAGCATTATGGGAAACAAAACACTGACCCTTGACTGGGCTACTTGCTCTCCCTAGGCCCTTGGGGCACCACCAGGAACCCTGACACCTAGCAGTGGTGCTGGGCCTCAAGCCTGCCTCCTCCCTGCTGGATTCCCTGCTTTCCCTCCCCAGCCCTGTCCACTGTCCTGAGTCCCCTGCCCCAGCACTGGCCCTTGGCTCTCCATTTCTTGGACTGGCTCCTATTCTGAGCCTCTGGTGGTTCTTCTTGCTTGCTCCATGCTTCCCTGGGCTTGAACTGTGGGCCTCGCTGGGGCCCCTTCCCTGCTCCCCTTGGCTTCCCTGCATCTCACTAGTTATGCCCCTGTCGGCCTGTCCCCACCCTTCTGTGCTCTCCTCTAGCCTGAGCTCTCCTCTAGGTCCCTAGCCTGGGCTCCTTTTGGTGGTCCTGACCTGCATCCCACAAACAATCTTCTTCCAGAACTTCATGCTGTGCCCTTCTTCAGTCCTCCTGATGTCTTTGTCCCTGCTGGGTTCTTTTCCCAGATCCATTTCCCAGGATGCACACCAGAGCCAGGGGCTGGAACTGGGATTTTTGGCCCTGCAGGCTTCCTTTGGGAAAAGGTAGCACTGCCTCTTGCCTGGGGGCTTTGCCTCTTTCAGTCTGGGGCCTGCTCCTCAATCCTGAAAACCTGCAGTGAATCTAGACCTTGAGCTCTCCTCTCTGTGTGCCACCTGTTCCCCTTACTCCCTTTCTCCCCATATCCTGCTGCAGCTAGGAGAGAGGGGACTTGCCCTTCCACATGGGAGACCACTCACACCTGGCTGTTGGGGAACCCTTGAAGCCCAGCAACCAGGGTAGAGGGGACTCCCTCTTGCACGTGGGAGACCTCTCCCACCTGGGTGTTGGGGGGAGCTCCAAACATCCACAGCCAGGATAGGGGTTACTCGCACCTCCAGACCCCTCTACACTGGATAACTTGGTGTAAAAGCTCCCTGCAACACCCAGATGGGAGGGGTCTCCCGCCTGGAGGGGCAAGTCTCCTCTACCCTGGCTACAGTATATGAGCAATCCCTGACACCCAGGTGAAAGGCGTCTCTGGCCTAGAGAGGCGAGTCCCCTCTAGCATGGCTACCACAGTATATGAGCCCCCCACTGGAAACCTAGGTGTGAGGGGTTTTCTGCCTGGATGGGAGATTCCCCTCTACCCTTACTGCTGTAGTTTTAAAGCTCGAGTCTTCTCGACCCTAGCTAACGTGGTATACAAGCTCCCTGCTACACCCGGCGGGAGGTGGTTTCTATCTGGGAGGTGAGTCACCACTACCCTGAATGCAGTGGTATAAGAGCTCCCCCACACTGACACCCAGGAGGGAAGGGTTTCCAGCCTGGAGGGGCAAGTTTCCTGTACCCTGGAAGCGGAGGTATATTAGATCTCTCCAACACCCAGGTGGGAGGCATCTCCAGCCTGGAGGGGCAAGTCCCCTGTACCATGGCTGCAGCTGTATAAGAGCTTCCTTTAACTGTGAGGTGGAATGGATCTCCCAACTGGAGTGGTGTATACCCTGTACCCTGGAATGATGGTATAGGAGCTCCCCACTGACACCCTGATGGGAGGGGTCTCTCCCTTTGAGTGGCGAGTCCTCTCTACTCTGGCTAAGGTGGTATACAAGCTCCCTAATGATCCCCAGGTTGGAGGGGTTTCCTGTCTAGAGGGGGGAGTCCCCTCTATCCTGGCTGTATTGTTGTAAGAACTCCCCCAACAGACACACAGGTGGGAGGGGTCTCTGCTTGGAATGGAAAGTCCCCTCTTCCCTGCTTCTGCCTGTATATGAGATCCCCTGACAACCAGTGTTTAGGGGTCTTCCACCTAGTGGGGCAATTCCCCTGTCTCCTAGCTGCAGTGGCACAGGCGTTCCCCCTCAATAGTAAGATGGGAGGGGTCTCCTGCCTGAGGTGAAAAGCGTCCCTGCCTGGAGGAGAGAGTACCTTCCACCCTAGCTAATGCAGTATAGAAGCTCCCTGACACCTAGGAGGGAGGGGTCTCCTGCCTGGAAGTGGGAGTCATTTCTACCCTAGCTAAGGTGGTATAAAAGCTCCCTGTGACACCCAGGTGGGAGGGGTCTCCCGGCTGAAGGGGCAAGTCCCCTTTTCCCTGGCTGAAGGGGTATACTAGCTTTCCCAGACACCCAGGTAGGAAGGTCTCTGGCCCAGAGAGGTGAGTTCCCTCCACCTTGGCTGCAGAGGTATATGAACTTCCTCCTCCCAACAATCAGGTGGGATGGGTCTCTTGCCTAGAGGGGCAAGTCCCATCTACAATGGCTACAGATGGATAGGAGCTCCCCGGACACCCAGTTAAAAGTGGTCTTCCCCCATGGGGGACGAGTCCCTGCTACCCTGCCTGCAGCTGTATAGGAGCCCCATCCCTGCCCCCAGGAAACCCAGGTGGGAGGAGTCTCCCGCCTTGAGGGGCAAGTCCCCTCTCCCCTGGCTTGGACAATATATGAGCTGCCTCTGATACCCAGGTATGATGAGTCTCTCACCTGGAGGAGCGAATCCCTGGTACCCTGGCTGCTCCACTATAGGAGCTTTCTCTGATACCCAGGTGGGAGAGATCTCCCACTGGAGGGGAAGTCCACTGTACCCTGGCTTCTGTGGTGTAAAATCTCCCCCCAGTATCCCAGGTGGGAGGGGTCTCCAGCTTGGAGTGGTGAGTACCCTCTACTTTGACTGTGGCGGTACATGAGCTCCCCCACCCCCACTACATCAAGTTGGGAGGGGTCTCCCACCCTTTGTGGTGAGTCCCCTCTACCCTGTCTGTGGCGATATATGAGCTCCCGTGACAACCAGTGTTGGTCTCCCGCATAGTAGGGCGAGTCCCCGCTATCCAGGCTGCAGCAATATAGGAGCTCCCCCTTGAATAGCTAGATGGAAGGGAACACTCCCCCCCCGGAAAAGAGAGTACCCTCCACTCTGGCCAATGCAGAATAGAAGCTCTCCACAGACACACAGGTGGGAGGGGTCTCCTGCATGGATAGGTGAGTCCCCTCTACCCTGGCTTCTCTGGTATATGAGCCACCCCCATTAGCAGATGGGAGGGGTCTCCTGCCTGAAAGATGGAGTCCCCTTTTTCCTAGCTCCAATGGTATACTAGCTTACCCTGATACCCAGGTGGGAGGGGCCTTTTGCCTGGAGGGGCGAGTCCCCTCTCTCCTGCCTGGGGCATTACTGGATCTCCCCCAGACCATCTGGTAGGATGGGACTCTTGCCTAGAGGGGCAAGTCCCTTCTAACATGGCTGCTGAATGGTAGGCACTCCCCCCAACACCCAGGTGAAAGTGGTGTTGCTCCTGGAGTTTTGAGTCCCTACTACCCTGCTTGCAGCTATATAGGAGCCCCACCCGCCCCCGCCGCAGGACACCCAGGTGGGAGGGTTCTCCTGCCGGGAGGCGCAAGTCCCTATACTCTGACTACAGTGGTATAGAAGCTCCCCCTGACAGCCAGGTGGGAGGGGTCTTCTACCTGGAGGAGCAAGTCCGCTCTACCCTGGCTGTAGTGGTATAGCAGCTCTCCACCCCACACCCGGCACCCAGCTGGGTGGGGTATCCTGCATTGAGGATTTAGTTCCCTTTATCCTTGCTGCTGCTTTATATGAGCTCCCACCCCTTACCAAGTTGAGAGGGGTCTCCTGCCTGGAGGGAGGAGTCCCCACTACCCTGGCTGCAGTGATATAGGAACTCCCCTCCCACACCCAGGTGGGCGGGCATCCCAATTGAAGGGGTGAGTCCCCTTAACCCTGGCTGCTGTGGGAAAGGATCTTCCCCTGAAACCCAGGTGGGAGGGTGTCCTGCCTGGAGAGGTGAATCCCCTTGCCTCTGGCTGTAGTGGTATAGGAGCTCCCCCCAACACCCAGGTGGAAGGGGTCTCCTACCTCTAGTGGCTTGTCCTCTCTACCCTTCTTGTGGCAGTATATGAACTCCCCAAACAGGTAGAAGGGACCTTCCACCTGGAGCAATGAGTCCCCTCTACCCTGGATGTGGCTGTATATAAGCTCTCCCAGACACCAAGGTGGGAGGGTTCTCCCGCATTGAGGGGCAAGTCTTCACTACCTGGGCTAAGGCGGTATACAAGTACCCTGGTACACACAGGTAGGAGTGGTCTTCCGCATGAAATGGCAAGTCCCTTCTACCCTGGCTTTGGCAGTATACAAACTCCCTGACACCAGGTGGGAGGGGTAACACACCTGGAAGGGCAAGTCCCCTCTACTTTAGTTCTTGACTATATGTTCCCAGTACACACAGGTGGGAGAGGCCTTCCACCTGTAGGGGCATATTCCCTCTACCCTTGCTTTGGCAGTATAGGAGCTCCCTCCCCAAAACCCAGGTGGGAGAGGTTTCCTGCCAGTAGGGGTATGTCCCCTTTATCCTGGCTGCTGCAATAATCAAGCTCCCCAGGTCATCCAGGAGGAAGGGGTTTCCCGCATGGAGGGGTGGGTCCCCTCTATCTTGGCTGTGGGTGTATATGTGCTCCCCCTTGTTAGGTGCAGGACAGGTTGAATTAAGTTTTTTGCAGGACAGGCTGAACAAACGTTAACTACAGGATAACCCACACACTCAAAACCCCTCAGTCTGGTTCTTTATCACCTGTTTTCCTCAAGTCTGAATACTCCCGCTCAAGGATGATCATTTGATCCCCACCTGTCTGGAGCAACAGAAACCCACATCTGACCACTGCCCCATCTGCCTGAAGGCAGAAGATGACACCCTTAGCAACTACAGTGTGATCCATTCATTGTCCGCCAACAAGGCAGCTTGCAGACCCAGAGACCTAATTAGAATTTGGCTATAAAACTCCCTCCTGCCAGGCCCTGTCTCTTGCTCTCTCTGTCTCCCTCTCTTGATTTCACATTGCATATTTCTCTCCTTCTTCTCTCACTCTCCCTCTTTCTCATTCTCTCTCTTATTTTCCTCTTTGGCACTGCTGCAATAAACCAGTGGTCACTCCAAGAGTGTTGTCACTTTCCTTTCACCCCTGAAACCCTGGTGGGAGGGGTCTCCCACCAAGAGGGGCAAGCACTTGCTACCCTGGCTGTGGTGGTATATGAGCTCCCACTGACAGCCAGGTTGGAGGGGCCTGCCTCCTGGATGGGCAAGTCTCCTGTACTCTGGCTAAGGTGGTATACAAGTTGCCCTCGACAACAAAGTGGGAGGGGCATCCTGCCAGGAGGGGCGAGTCCCCACTACCCTGGCTACAGTGGTATATCAGTTTACCACCCACATCCAGGCAGGAGGGTCTCCACTTGAAGGGTTGAATCCCCTCAACTCTGGCTGCGGGGGTGTAAGAGCCCCCTCCTATCCCCAGGAGGGAGTGGACTCCCCCCTGGAGGGGCGAGTCACTGCTACCCCAGCTGCAGCTTCATAAGAACCCCCCTCGCCAGTCACCCAGGTGGGAGCGGTCTCCTGACTGGAGGGGCCAGATTCCTCTACCCAGTCTAACACGGTAGAGGAGTTACCCCCAATCCAAGGTGGGAGGTGTGTCTCACCTGGAGGTGCGAGTCACCTCTACCCTGGCTGCTGGGGCATTTGAGCTTCACCTGACTTCCAGGTGGGACAGGTCTATCCCCTGGAGTGGCAAGGCCTCTGTACCTTGGCTGAAGCAGTTAAGGAGCTTCCCCAGATACCCAGTTGGGAGGGGTCTCCCGCTTAGAGGGGTGAGTCTCCTCTACTTGGGCTGAGGGGTGTAACAGCTCACCCAGACACCCAGTTGGGAGGGGTCTGCTGCTTGCAGGGGCAAGTCCCCTCTATTCTGGCTGCTTTGGTATTCGAGATCCCCCACTTACCCAGATGGGAGAAGTGTTCCCTCTGGAAGGGCGAGTCCCCTCTACTTTAGCTCTTGCCATATAAGAGGTCCCAGTACACCCAGTTGGGAGGGGTCTTCTGTCTGCAGGGGCGTGTTCCCTCTACCCTGTCTGTGGCAAAATAGGAGTTCCCCCAGACATCCAGGTGAGACGGGTCTCCCACCTGTAGGGGCGAGTCCCCTCTACATTGGCTGCTGCAGTAATCAAGCTCCCCCAGACACCCAGGTGGTAAGGGTCTCCAGATTGGAGGGGTGAGTCCCCTCTGTCCTTGCTGCAGAGTTATAGGAGCTCACCCAGACATCCAAGTGGGAGGGGTCTCCCAACTGGAAGGGCAAGTCCACTTTACCCTGGCTGTAGCCATACAGGTATAGGAACTCCCCGTGACACCCAGATGGGAAGCATCTCATGCCTAGAGGTGCGATTCACCTCTACCCTGGCTGCAGCGGTATAAGAGCTCCCCCTGAAGACCAGGTGGGAGGGGTCTCTCACCTGGAGGGGCGACTCCCCTCTTCGCTGGCTTTGGCAGTATAAGAGCTCCCCCCAACACCCAGTTGGGATGGGTTTCCCGCCTTAAGGAGAAAGTTCCCTCTACCATGGCTGCAGTGGTATAAGAGCTCCCCCTGACACCCAGGGGGGAGGGGTCTCCTGCCTGGAGGGGCAAGTCCCTACTACTCTGGCTGTGGCGGTATATAAGATCCCCCTGATATAGTTGGCAAGGGTCTCCAGGGTGGAGCTGTGAGTCTCCTCTACCATGGATGCAAAAGTATACAAGCTCCCCCAGACACCCAGGTGGGAGCAGTCTCCTGATGTAGGGGCGAGTCCCCTTTCTCCTGGCTGTGGTGGTATATGAGCCCCCCTGACACCCTGGTGGGAGGTGAACCCCAAAAGGAGGGGTAAGTACTTTCTACCCTGGCTGGGGTGGTATATGAGCTCCCACCGACTGCCAGATTGGAGGGGTATTTTGCCTGGATGGGCTAATCTCCTCTACCCTTGCTAAGGTGGTACACAAGTTCCATGTGAGATCCAGTTGGAAGAGGTCTTCTGACTGAAGAGATGAGTCCCCACTCCCTGGTTGCAGCGATATACTAGCTCCCCTTCAAACACCCTGGTGGGAGGGGTCTTCCGCCTGAAGGGCAAGTCCCCTCTACCCTGGCTGTGCCAGTATAGGAGAACCCCCTGATGCAGAGGTGGGAATGGTCTCCTGAGTGGAGCTGAAAGACTCCTCTACCCTGGCTGAGATGGTGTTCAATCTCCCCAGACACCCAGGTGAGAGGGGTCTCCTGCCTGAAGGGGAATGTACCATCTACCATGGCTGTGATGGTATAAGAGCTCCCCCAGACACTCAGGTGGGAGTTGTCTCCTGCCTGGAGGGGCGAGTCCCCATTACTCTGGCTGCAGGGGTATAGGAGCTCTACCCCCCACAGCCAGGTGGGAGGGTTCTCCCTCCTGGAGTGGTGAGTTCCCTCTACCCTGGCCGCTGCAGTATAGGAGTTCCCCTGAGATGCACGTTTGAGGAGTCTCCATCTTGGAGAATGGAGTCCCCTCTACTCTGCCTGTGGCTGTATAGGTGCTCCTTTGGACACCCAGGTGGAAGGGGTCTCACGTCTGTAGGGGCGATTCCACTCTCTCCTTGCTGTGGCATTATACAAGCTACACTAGACACTCAGGTGGGAGGATCTCCCGCCTGGAGGAGCAACTCTTCTCTACTCAAGCTAAGGCAATATACAAGTGCCCCCTCCACACAGGTGGGAGGGTCTTCCGCTTGGACAGGGAAGTTCCCTCTACCCTGGCTTTGGCTGTACACAAGCTTCCCTGACAACCAGGTTGGAGAGGTATCCCGCCTAGAAGTGGGAGTCACCTCTATTTTAGCTCTTGCCATATAAGGGGTCCCAGTACATCCAGGAGGGAGGGGTCTTCTGCCTGCAGGGGCATGTTCGCTCTACCTTGACTGTGGCAGCATGGAGCTCCCCATGACACCAAAGTGGGAGGGGTCGCAAGTTTGGAGGGCCGAGTCCCCTCTACCCTGGCTGTATAGGAGCTCACCAAGACACCCAGGTGGGAGGGGACTCAGGACTGGAAGGGAAAGTCCAATCTACCCTGGCTGCAGCCGTATAGGAACTCCCCCTGATACCCAGGTGAAAGAGGTCTCACACTTAGAGGTGCGAGTCCCCTCTACACTGGTTGCTGAAGTACAGGAGCTGTTCTGACACTCAATTGGGAGGAGGCTCCCACCAGAATGCTAGAATACCCTCTAACATGCTGCAGCGGTATAGGAGCTCCCCAGGACACCCAGGTAGAAGGGGTCTGGAGGGTAGAGTTCCATCTACCCGGGCTGCAGCGGTATAAAAACTCCCCAGAAACCCAGGTGGGAGGGAGTCTCACGCCAGAAGGGGAGAGTCCCCTCTTCACTGCCTCTGGCAGTAGAGGAGCTCCCCCTGACTCCCTGGTGGAAGGGGTCTCCCGCCTAAACGTGCGAGTCTAAGCTGGCTAAGATGGTATAGGAGTTACTCACTTTCCCTGGTGGGAGGTGTTTCTCGCCCGGATGTGCGAATTGCCTCAAATCTGGATTCTGGGGTATATGAGCTTCACCTGGCACTCAGGTGGGTGAAGTATTCCACCTGGATGGGCGAATGCACTCTACTGGGGCAAAGGCAGTATGAGTTACTCCCATTCCCAGTTTGGAGTTGTTCTTGCCTCAGGTGCCAGATGACTCTACCCTGGCTAGTGGGGTATATCAGCTCCATCTGATACCAAGTTGGGAGGGGTCTTCTGCATGGAGGGGAGAATGAACTCTACCCTGGATGCAGCATTTTTAAAGCTTCCCCTGACACAGAGGTGGGAGGCATCTTCTGCCTAGATGTGTGAATTCCCTCTACTCTGCCTGAGGGGGTATATCAGTTCTCCCAGACACCCAGGTGGGAGGGGTCTCATTCTTGGAGAAGCGAGTCCCCTCTATTCTGGCTGCTGTTGTATACGAGCTCCCCCACTATACCAAGAAGAAAGGAGTCTTCTGCCTGAAGGGGATAGTCCCCTCTACCCTGGCTGCAGTGGTTTACTAGCTTTCCCTGACACCCAGGTTGGATGGGTCTGATGCCTGGAGAGGTGAGTCCCATCTACCCTGGCTGTGGCGGTAAAGGATCTCCACCTGACACCCAGGTGGGAGGGTCTCCAGCCTGGAAAGGCGAGTCCCCTCTACCCTAGCTGCAAAGATATAGGAGGTCCCCTGTACACCAAGGTGGGAGGGGTCTCCTGCTTCTAGTGGGAGTCCCTTCTACCCTGCCTGTGACAGTATATGTACTCCCCTGACAACTAGGTGGAAGGGATCTTCTGCCTGGAGGGTTAAGTCCCCTCTCCCCTCTCTCTGAAGGTATAGTAGTTCCCCAACACCCAGTTTATGGGGTCTCCCTACTGGAGAGGCAAATCTGCTCTACACTGGCTGCTGGTGTATTCGAGCTCTCCCTGACACCCAGGTGGGAGGGGTCTCCCGCCTGGAGCAATGAGTCACCCCTACCCTGGTTGTGCCAGTATCCAAGCTCCCCCAGACACCCAGATGGGAGGGGTCTCTGGCCTGGAGGGGCGAGTCCCCTCTACCCTGGCTTCGGCGGTATATGAGCTTCCCAGGAGACCCAGGTGGATGGAGTCTCCCTCCTGGAGGGTCGAGCCTCCTCTACCCTGGATGCAGCAGAATAAGAATTCCCCCTGAAACCCAGGTGGGAGGGGTCTCCCGCCTGGAGGGATGCATTCCCTGTACCCTGACTGCTGCAGTAATCAAGCCTCCAGTACACACAGGTGGGAGGGTTTTCCCAATTGGAGGGACAAGTCCGCTCTACCCTTGCTGCAGAGTAATAGGAGCTCATCCCGATGCTCACCAGGCATTGGTATACAAACTGAAAGGGCAAGTCCACTGTACCCTGGCTACAACATTATAGGAACTCCCCTTGACACCCAAGTGGGAGGGGTGCCCCCTCTACAGGGATGACTCCCCTCTAACCTGGCTGAGGGGGTGTACAAGCTATCCCAGACACCTAGATGGGAGGTGTCTCCATCTTGAAGGGGCAAGTCTCTCTATTCTGGCTGCTATAGTATAGGAGCTCCATCCCCCATACCCAGATGGGAGGGGTCTCCCTCCATAAGGGGTGAGTCCCCTCTACCCTAGCTGCAGTGGTTTACTAGCTTTCCCTAAAACCCAGGTTGGATGGGCTCTCATCTGGAGGGATGAGTCCCCACTTCCATGGCTGTGGCGATAAAGGATCTCCCCCTGACAACCAGATGGTAGGGTGTCCGGCCTGGAGAGGTGAGTCCCCTCTATCCTGGCTGCAGTGATATAGGAGTTCCTCTACACCAAGGTGGGATGGGTCATCCACCTCAAGGGGAGAGTCCCCGCTACCCTGCCTGTGGCAGTATATGAACTCCCCTGAAAATCAGGTGGAAGGGATCTTCTGTCTGGAGGGTAAAGTCTCATTTCCCTTGGCTCTGGAGATATAGGCGCTCCCCCTGACAAACAGGTTATGGGGTCTTCTGCCTGTGGGGGTGAGTCCACTCTACCCTGGCTAAGGCTTTATAGAAATTACTCCCACTCCAAGGTAGGACATTTTTCTCACCTGGAGGTGCGAGTTGCCTCTACCCTGCCTGCTGGTGTATGTGAGCTCCACCTGATACCCATGGGTCTTCCGCCTGGATGGACTAGTCCAATCTACCCTGGCTGCAGTGGTTAAGGAGCTTCCCCTGAAACCCAGGTGGGAAGGGTCCACTTTATTCTGGCTGTCGTGGTATAGGAGCTTTGCCCCATACCAAGATGGGAGGTGTCTCCCGCCTGAAGGGGCAAGTCCCCTCTACCCTGGTTGCTGCAGTAAAGGATCTCCCCTGACACCCAGGTGGGTACGCCGGCTGTACCATGGCTGAAGCGGTGTAGGAACTCCCCCTGACATCCAGGCGGGAGGATCTCCCTCCTGTTTGGGCAAGTCTTCTCTACCCTGGCTAAGGCAGTATACAAGCACCCCCCCTACTCATGGTTGGGAGTGGTCTTCCGCATGTAAGGGCGAGTCCCTTCTACCCTGACTTTGTCAATATACAAAGTCCTCTGACACCCAGGTGGGAGGAGTATCCGGCCTCGAAAGGCGAGTCCCCTCTACTTTAACTCTTGCCATATAAGTGGTCCCAGTACACCCAGGTGGGAGGTGTCTCCCGCCTGTAGGGGCAAGTCCCCTCTACACTGGATGCTGCATTAATCAAGCATCCCCTGACACCAAGGTTGGAGGGGTATCCCAATTGGAGGGGCGAGTCCCCTCTACCCTTGCTGCTGAGGGATAGGAGCTCACCCAGACAGCCAGGTAAGAGGGATCTCCCGAATGGAAGGGCAAGTCCTCTGTACCCTGGCTGAAGCAGTGTAGGAACTCCCCCTGACATCCAGGTGGGATGGGTCTCCCGCCTAGAGGAGCAAGTCCCCTCTACCCTGGCTTTAGCTGTACAGCAGCTCCCCAGGACACCCAGGTGGAAGGGATTTCTCTCCTGGAGGGGCGTATGCCCTCTACACTGGCTGCACCTGTATAAGAGCTCCACCTGAGACCCAGGTGGGAGGGGTCTCCTGCCTGAAAGGGCCAGTCCCCTCTACCCTGGCTGTGGCAGTATATGAGATCCCCCTGACACATAGGTGGGAAGGGTCTCCCGATTGGAGCAGCGACTCCCTTCTACGCTGTTTGTGGATGTATACAAGCTGCCCCAGACACCCAGGTATGAGGGGTCTCCTGCATGGAGGAGTGAGTCCCCTCTATCCTGGCCGTGGTGGTACATGAGCTCCCACTGACACCCTGGTGGGAGGGGTCTCCTGCCAGGAGGGGCAAGTACTTTCTACCCTGGCTGTGGTGGTATATGAGCTCCTGCTGACAACCAGGTTGCAGGGGTCTCCCGCCTGGACTGGCCAGTCTCCTCTACTCTGGCTAAGGTGGTATACAAGTTCCCCCAATACCCAGGTTGGAGGGGTCTTCTGCCTGGAGATGCGAGTCCTCACTAGCATGGCTTCAAGTGTAGGAGCTCCCTCACACACACTCATGTGGAAGGGTCTCCTGCCTGAAAGGGCGAGTCCTATCTGACCTGGCTGCGGAGTAAAAGAGCTCTCTCCCACCCCATGAGGGAGGGGTCTCCTGCCTGGAGAGGCGAGTTGCTTCTAACCCAGCTGCAGCTATATAAGAACCCCCCCTCACCTGACACCCATGTGGGAAGGGTCTTCCCCATGGAGGGATGAGTTTCCTCTACCCTGGCTAAGGCAGTATAGCAGTTACCCCCATTCCTAGGTGGAAGATGCCTCTCGCCTGAAGGTTCGAGTTGCCTCTACCCTGGCTGCTGGGGTATATGAGCTCCACCTGACAACCATGTGGGAGGGATCTTCCACCTGGAGGGGCGAGTCTACTCTACTTTGGCTGCAACAGTTAAGGAGCTTCCCTGATAACCAGGTGGGAGGGGTGTCCCGCCTAGAGGGGTGACTTCTCTCTACCCTGGCAGAGGGGGTATACCAGCTCTCCCAGACACCCAGGTTGGAGGAGCCTCCTGCTTGGAGGTGTGAGTCCCCTCTATTCTGGCTGCTGTGGTATACAAGCTCCTCCCCATACTTAGATGGGAGTGGTCTCCTGCCTGAAGGGGCAAGTTCCCTCTATCCTGGTTGACACCCAGGTGGGAGGGTCTCTGGCCTGGAGAGGTGCATCCTCTCTACCCTGGCTGTAGTGGTAAAGAAGATAACCTCTACACCCAGGAGGGAGGTGTCTCCCTCTGCCCTGCCTGTGGCAGTACAGGAACTCCCCTACAACCAGGTGGAAGGGATCTTCTACCTAGAGGGTTGAGTCCCCTCTCTCCTGGCTCTGGTGGTTAGGAGCTCTCCCCAACAACCAGGTTATGGGGTTTCCTGACTGGAGAGGCGAATCCCTTCTATCCTGGCTGCAGCGGTATTTGAGCTCTGACTGAAACCTAGGTGGGAATGGTCTCCTGCCTGGAGGGTTGAGTCCCCTCCACCCTGGCTGTGGTGGAATAGTATCTCCTCTCCACACACCAAGGTGGGAGGGGTCTCCCGAGTGGTGCTGTGAGTCTCCTGTACTGTGGCTGCAATGGTATACAAGATCCCTCAGACACCCAGGTGGGAGGGGTCTCCCGCATGTAGGTTTAGTCCTCTCTATCCTGGATGTGGTTGTATATGAGTCCCCCCTTATACCTTGGTCGGAGGGATCTCCTGCCAGGAGGGGCAAGTACATTCTACCCTGGCTGGGGTGGTATATAAGCTCCCGCCAACTGCCAGGTTGGAGGGGTCTACCACCTGGATGGGCAAGTATCTTCTACCCTGGCTAAGGTGGTATACAACTTCCTTGAGACACCCATTTAGGATGGGTCTCCTGCCTGGAGGGGTGAGTACCCACTACCCTGGCTGCAGCGGTATATGAGCTCCCCCCTCAAACACTCAGGTGGGAGGGGACTCCTGCCTGGAGGGGCAAGTCCCCTCTACCATGGCTGTGCCGGTATAGGAGATACCCCTGACACACATTTGGTAAGAGTCTCCTGAGTGGAGCTGCAAGTCCCCTATACCCTGGTTCAGGCAGTATTTGAACTTCCCAGACACCCAGGTGAGAAGGGTCTCCCACCTAAAGGGGAAGGTACCCTCTACCATGACTGCGGTGGTACAAGAACTCCCCCAGACACCCAGGTGGGAGTGGTCTCCTGCCAGGATTGGTGAGTCCCCACTACCCTGGCTGCAGGGGTATAAGAGATCCACCATCCATGCCAAGGTGGGAGGTATCTCCTGCCTGGATAGGCGACTTCCCTCTACCCTGGCTGCAGGGGTGTAGGAGTTCCCCAGATAAGCAGGTGTGAGGAGTCTCCAGCCTGGAGAATGGCGTCCCCTCTACCTTGCCTGTGGCTGTATAGGTGCTCCCTGGGACACCCAGGTGGAAGGGGTATCATGCCTGGAGGGGAGAGACCCCTCTCCCCTGGCTGTGGCTGTATACAAGCTCCCCTGACACCCAGGTGGGAGGGCTATCTCCCCTGGAAGTGTGAGTCCCCTCTATTTTAGCTCTTGCCATATAAGAGGTCCCAGTACATCCAGGTGGGAGGGGTCTTCCACCTGCAGAGGCGTGTTTGCTCTACCCTGGCTGTGGCAGCAAGAGCTCCCCATGACACCCAGGTGGGAGGATCTCCTCCTTGGAGAGGCAAGTTCCCTCTACCCTGGCTGCAGTGGTATAGGAGGTCCCTCCTACACGCAGGTGGGAGGGGTCTACCGCCTCCAATGGCGAGTCCCCTCTACCCTGCTATGTCAGTATCTGAATTCGCTGACAAACAGGTGGAAGGGATCTTC
>NW_026005567.1:19986-22945 GCF_001458135.2 Marmota marmota marmota | reverse complement strand
GAAAGATAGGAGCTCACTCAGACACGCAGGTGGGAGGGGTCTCCCAAATGGAAGGCCAAGTCTGCTCTACCTTGGCTTCAGCGGTGTAGGAACTCACACTGACAATCTGGTGGAATGGGTTCTATAGCCTAGAGGTGCGAGTCCCCTCTACCCTGGTTTCAGCAGTATAGGAGTTCCCCAGGACACCCAGGTGGAAGGGTTCTCTCTCCTGGATTGGCGAGTCCCCTCTACCCTGGCTTTGGTGGTATACAAGCTCCCATGACATCCAGGTGGGAGCAGTATCCAGCTGGCAAGGGCAAGTCCCCCCTACTTTAGCTCTTGCCATATAAAAGCTCCTAGTGAACCCAGGTGGGAGGGGTCTTCTGCCTGCAGGGGCATGTTTCCTCTTCCCTGGATGTGGCAGAATGTAGCACCCCCAACACCCAGATTTGAGGGGTCTACTGCCTGCAGGGGCAAGTCTCCCCTACCCCATCTGCTGCAGTAGTCAAGCTATCATGGACGCCTAGGAGGGAGGGGTCTCCTGCCTGGAGAGGTGAGTCACTGCTACCCCAGCTGTAGGTGTATTCGCACCCCCACCTCTGCATACACCCCTGTGGGAGGGGTTACCCGCTTGGAGGGGCGAGTCCCCTCTACCCTGTCTAAGGCAGTATAGGAATTACCCCCATTCCCAGGTGGGAGGTGTCTCTCGCATGGAGCTGACAGTAGCTTCTACCCTGGCTGATGTGGTATATGAGTTTCACTGACACACAGATGGGAGGGGTCTTCCACCTGGAGGGGTGAGTCTCCTCAACCTTGTCTAAGGGGGTATAGGAGTTACCCCCATCCCCAGGTGGGAGGTGTCTCTCGCCTGGAGGTGCAAGTCACCTCTAACCTGGCTTCTGGGGTACACCAGCTCCCCCTGAATCCCAGGTTGGAAGCGTCTCCCACCTAAAGGGGTGACTTCCCTCTTACATGGTGAGTTGGTGTACCAGCTCTCCCAGACACCCTGGTGGGATGGGTCTCCTGCTTGGAGGGGTGAGTCCCCTCTATTCTGGCTGTTATGATATACTAGCTCCCCCCCATAGCAAGATGGGAGGGGTCTCCCACCTGAAAGGTCGATTCCTCTCTACCCTGGCTGCAGTGGTATACTATCTTTCCCTGACACCCAGGTTGGATGGGTCTCTAGCCTGGAGGGGTGAGTCCCCTGTAACCTGGAGGGAGCAGTAAAGAATCTCCCACTGACACCCAGGTGGGTTGGTATAGGGCCTGGAGATGTGAGTCCCCTCTACCTAGGCTGCAGTGGTATAGGAGCTGCCCCCTACACCCAGGTGAAAGGGGTCTCCATCCTGGAGTGGCAAATCCCCTCTGCTCTGACTCTGGCAGTATATGAACACCCCTGACAACCGGGCGGACGGGATCTTCCTCCTGGAGGATTGAGTCCCCTCTCCCCTGACCCTGTTGGCATAGGAGCTTCCCCTGATACCCAGTTTATGGAGTCTTCCCCTGGAGGGGCGAGTTCCTTCTATACTGGCTGCGGGAGTATACTAGCTTCCCCCAACACCCAGGTGGGAGGGACCTCCTGCCAGAAGGTGAAAGGACCCTCTACCATGGCTGTGGTGGTGTAAGAGATTCCCCTGACACACAGGTGGGAGCTGTCTCCTGCCTGGACGGGAAAATCCCCTCTACCCTGTATGATACAGTAGTTAAACTCCCATGGACACCCAGGTGAAAGGGGTCTCCCGATTGAAGGTGAGTACCATATACCCTGGCTTCAGAGGTATACAAGCTCCCACAGAAACCCAGGTGGGAGGGGGCTCCCACATGGCGGGTCGAGTCCTCTCTATCCAGGCTGTGGTGGTATATGAGCTCCCATTGACACACTTGTGGGAGGGTTCTCCAGCCAGGAAAGGTAAGTGCATTCTACCCTGGCTATGGTGGTTTATGAGCTCCCTCCAACAGCCAGGTTGGAGGGGTAGCCCACCTGGATGGGCGAGTCTCCTCTACCCTGGCTAAGGTGGTATAAAAGATCCCCACAACACTCAGGTGGGAGTGGTCTCCAGCCTGGAGGGGCGCATCCCTACTACTCTGGCTGCAGCAGAATAGGAGCTCCTCCCCATCACACCAAAGTGGGAGAGTCTTCTGCCTGAAGGGGCGAGTCACCTCAACTCTGGTTGTGGGGGTATAAGAGGCCCCTCCTGCCCCCAGGAGGGAGGGGTCTTCCACCTGGAAAGCTGGAAGGCGAGTCGCTGCTATCCTAGCTGCAGCTGTATATGCACTGCCCCTCTGCAGACACTCCAGTGGGAGGGGTTATCCGCCTGGAGGGGCGAGTACCCTCTACCCTGGCTGAGGCGGTATAGGAGTTACCCCCATTCCCAGGTGGGAGGAGTTTCTCGCCTGGAGATGCAAGTCATTTTTATCCTGGCTGCTGGTGTACACCAGCTCCCACTGAGTCCCAGGTTGGAGGGGTCTCCCACCTAGAGTGGTGACTCCCCTCTTCCATGGTGAGTTGGTGTACCAGATCTCCCAGACACCCTGGTGGGATGGGTCTCCTGCTTGGAGGAGCGAGTCCCCTCTACCCTGGCTGCAGTGGTA
The DNA here is from genome assembly GCF_001458135.2 of Marmota marmota marmota. Lineage (NCBI taxonomy): Eukaryota > Metazoa > Chordata > Mammalia > Rodentia > Sciuridae > Marmota > Marmota marmota. The sequence goes on along the minus strand of NW_026005567.1, from coordinate 20,374 downwards.
TACTAGCTTTCCCTGACACCCAGGTTGGATGGGTCTCTCACCTTGAGAGGAGACTCTCCTCCAACCTGGCTAGGGCAGTAAAGGATGTCCCCCTGACATCCAGGTGGGTTGGTATCAGGCCTGGAGTTGTGGATTCCCCTCTACCCTGGATGCAATTGTATAGGAACTCCCCTTGACACCCAAGTGGAAGGAGTCTCTGGCCTAGAGGTTCGAGTCCCTACTACCCTGGCTTCAGCGGTATAGGAGATCCCCAGGACATCCAGTTGGAAGGGGTCTCCCTCCTGGAAAAGCGAGTCCACTCTGCCCTGGCTGCATCAGTATTCATGCTCCCCAAGACACCAAAGTGGAAGAGGCCTCCTGCCTGAAGGGGCAGTACCCCAGTACCCTG
>NW_026005567.1:0-12414 GCF_001458135.2 Marmota marmota marmota | reverse complement strand
AGAGCCAGTGCATGGAACTGGGATGTTTGGCACTGTTGTCTTCCTTTGGGAAAAGGTAGCAGTGCCCCTTGCCTGGTAGTTTTGGCCTCTTTCAGCCTGGGGCATGCACCTCAATTCTGACACCTTGCAGTGAATCTGGACCATAATTCCTCATCTCACCCCGCCACCCATTCCCCTTACTCCCCTTTCTCCTCATATACCATCGCAGAAACGAGAGAGAGGACTCGCCCTTCCAGATGGAAGACCAATCCTACTTGGGTTTCAGGGGACTCCTATAGCCCAGCCGCCAGGGTAGAGGGACTCCTTCCTCTATGCAGGAGACTCCTCCCACCTGGGTTTTAGGGGGAGCTCCTACACTGTGGCAACCAGGGTAGAGGGCACTCGGCCCTATAGGCGGGAGATCCCTCACACCTGAGTGTTGGGGAGAAATCAAAACAGCCACAGACAGGGTACAGGTGACTTGCCCCTCCAGGAGGGAGTCCCCACCCACCTGGGTTTCAGGGGGGAGCTCATGTACTTCCACAGCCAGTGTTGACTGGATTTGCACCTCCAGTCCTCTCTACCCTGGGTAACTTGGTATACATGCTCCCTGCAACACCCAGGTGGGAGGGGTCTCCTTCCTGGAGGGGTTACTCCCCTCTACCCTGGATAGAGCTGTATAGGAACCCCCCCACCAGACACCTATTTGGTAGGGATCTTCCGGCAATTCCCCTCTACCCTGGCTGCTGTGGTATAAGGGCTCTCCCTGATAGCCTGGAGGGAGGGGTCTCCTACCTGGAGGGGCGAGTCTTCTCTACCCTGGCTAAGGTGGTATACAAGCTCCCCTGTGACAGGGGTTTCCTGTCTGTAGGGGTGAGTCCCCACTACCATGGGGGCAATGGTATAAAATCTCCCTCACCCTGACATCCTAGTGGGAGAGTTCTGCAGCGTAGAGGAGCGAATTCCATTTACCCTCACTGCAGGGTTATATCAGCCCCCTCCAACACCCAGGTGGGAGGCATATCCAGCTTGTAGAGGTGAGTCCCTGTACCCTGGCTGCAGCTGTATAAGAGCACCCTTTAACATCCAGGTAGGATGGATCTCCTGCCTGGAATGGCATATGCCCTATATCCTGTCTTAGAAATATTTAGGAACTCCCCCCTGACACCCTGGTTCGTGGGGTCTCCCACATGGAGTGGCGAGTCCTCTCTACCCTGGCAAAAGTGGTATACAAGCTCCCCATGACAGCCAAGTGGGGGGGTTTTCCTTCTGAAGGGGCGAGTCCCAACTACCCTGGCTGTAGTGGTATAAGGGCTCCCCCCACACACACATGTGGGAGGGTTCTCCCGCCTGGAGTGGCAAGTCCCCTTTTCCCTACCTCTGTGGTATATGAGCTCCCCTGACAGCCAGGGTTTAGGGGTCAATCACCTAGTGGGGTGAGTCCATTCTCTCCTGGCTGCAGGGTTATAGTAGCTTACCCCCTCATAGCAAGATGGGAGGGGTCTCCTGCCTGGAGGAGCCAGTACTCTCCACCATGGCTAATGCAGTATACAAGCTCCTTGTCACCCAGGAGGGAGGGATCTCCTGCCTGGAAGTGTGAATTCACCTCTACCCTGGCTAAGGTGGTCTACAAGCTCCCTGTGACACCCAGGTGGGAGAGGTCTCCTGACTGAAGGGGCGGGTAACCTTTTCCCTGGCTGAAGTAGTATACTAACTTTCCCTGACAGCCAGGTGGCAGGGGTCTTCTGTCTGGATGCATGAGTTCCCTCTACACTGGCTGTGGCAGTAAAGGAGCTCTCCCAAATACCCAGGTGGTAGGGTCTCTGGCCTGGAGGAGCGAGTTCCCTCTACCCTGGCTGTGGAGAAATACAAGGTATACGAACACCCCCAACTGACACCTAGATTGGAGGGGTCTCCCGTCTGGAGGGGCAAGTCCTCTATACTCTGGCTGAGGTTTTATAGGAGCTCCTATGACACCAATTGGGAGGAGTCTCCCACCAGGAGGCTAGAATCCCTGACAGCCAGGTGGGAGTGGTCTCCTGCCTGGATGCATGAGATCCCTTGCTGCATCAGTATTGGAGTTCCCCAGGACACCTAGGTGGGAGGGGTCTCTGCTTGGAGGGGCGAGTCCCTGGTACCCTGGCTGCTGTGGTATACAAGCTCCCTGAGACACCCAGGTTGGAGGGGTCTCCCTCATGGAGGGGCAAGTCCACTCTACCCTGGCTGCTGTGGTATAAGAGCCCTCATACACAGGGAGAAGGGGTCTCTTGCCTGGAGGGTGAGCACCTTGACCATGGTTTCCACGGTTTGAGAGCTCCCCCCAGACACTCAGGTGGGAGGGGTCTCTGGCCTGGAGGTGCAAGTCCACTCTAATCTGCCTGCAGTGCTATATGAGCTCCCCCCAACACCCAGTTGGGAGGGGTGTCTTAACTAGACATCAAGGCCCCTCAACCCTGCATTTGGGTGTGTAAAAGCTACCCCCAGACACCCTTGTTGGAGGAGTCTCCCTCATGAAGGGGTGAGTCTCTTCTACCCTGTCTTGGGTGGGATATGAGCTCCCCCACCCTACATTTAGGTAGGAGAGGTCTCCCACTTAGAGGGGTGAATCAACTCTACCCTTCCTCTGGTGGTAAAGGAGCTCCCTTGATACTCCAGTGGGAGTGGTGTATCAGCTGGAGAGAAGAGTCCCTTCTATCCTGGCTGCTGCTGTATACATGCTCTCCCAGACACCCAGGTGGGTGGGGACTTTCGCCTGGAAGAGCAAGTCACCTCTACCCTGGCTAAGGCGGTATGCAAGCCCCCAAACACACTCAGGTTAAAGGGGTCTCCCACTGGAATTATGAGTCCCCTCTACCCTGGCTGGTACTCTATAAGAGCACCAGGAACACCCAGGTTGGAGGGGTCTCCTGCATAAAGAGGCGAACCCCTCTACACTGGCTGTGGCAGTATATGAGCTCCCTACACACACCCAGGTGGGAGGGATCTCCCTCCTGTAGGGGCGAGTCCTCTGTACCCTGACTGCAGATTTATTCGAGCTCCCCCAAACAACAAGGTGGGAGGGGTCTCCTGATTGGAGGGGTGAGTCCCCTCTACTTTGGCTGGTGCCTTATAAGAGTTCCCGGGACAACCAGGTGGTAGGGGTCTCCCACGTGCAGGGGTGAGTCCCCTGTACCCCGGCTGTGGCGGTATAGGAGCTGCCCCCCATACCAAGATGTGAGGGGTCTCCTGCCTGAAGGGGGGAGTCCCCTCTATGCTGGCTGCTCCAGGATACAAGCTCCTCCTTACACCCAGGTGCAAGTGTTCTCCTGCCTGGAGGGGCCAGTCCATGATACCCGGCTGCAGTTGTATAGAACCCCGCTCCCGCCCTACACATACACTCAGGTGGGAGGGGTCTACGACCTGAAGGGGTGAGTTTCCTATACCCTGGCTAAGGCAGAATACAAGCTCGCCCTCACAGCAATGTGGGAGGGGTCTCTCACCTGGAGGAGCAAGTCCCCTCTACCCTGGCTACACCTGGTGCAGGGAGTCCACTCACCTTGGCTGCAGTGGTATAGGAGCTCCTCCTGACACCCAGGTGGAAGTGATCTCTCGCCTTGAGGGGCGAGTCTTTTCTACTCTGGCTGCAGTGGTAATTGAGCTCCCCCAGCCCCCAGGTGAGAGGGGTAGCCCGCCTGGAGGGGCGAGTCCCCTCTATCCCAGCTATGGGGGTGTAGGAGTCCCCTTGGACACCCAGGTGGGAGGGGTATCCCTCCTGGTGGGGCAAGTACCCTCTGCCCTAGTTTTGGTGGTATTAAAGCTCCCCCTGAAAACCAGGTGGGAGGCATCTTCCCCCTGGAGGGGTGATTCGCCTGTGCCTTGACTAAGGTTTTATATAAGCTCCCCATGACACCCAGATGGGAAGGTGTTCTGCCTGGATGCGCGAGTCTCCACTACCCTGGCTGCAGAGGTATTGGAGCTTCCCCAAACATCCAAGTAGAAGTGATCTCCCGCCTGGAGGAGCAAGTCCCCTCTCCCCTGGCTGCAGGGGTATATGAGCTCTACCAACAACCAAGTGGGCGGGCCTCGGGTCTGGTGTTAGGAGTCCCCTCTACACTGGCTGCGGCAGTATACAAGCTCCTCCAGACACCCAGGTAAGAGGGGTATCCTGCAGGGAGGGGCAAGTCCCTTCTACCCTGGCTAATGCGGTATACAAGCTACCCCAAAAACCCAGGTTGGAGAGGTCTCCTGCCTGTAAGAGTGAGTCCCTCTACTTTGGCTGGTGCTCTATGAAAGCTCCCTGAACACCCAGGTGAGAGGGGTCTCCCACCTGCAGGGGTGAAACCCTCTGCCCTGACTGTGATGGTATAGGAGCTCCCCACAACACCCTGGTGGGAGGGATCTCCCAACTGGAGAGGTGAGTCCCCTTTACTCTGGCTGCTCAGGAGCTCCCCTGACACCCAGGTGGGAGGGGTATCTACCCTGGAGAGTTGAGTCCCTGCTACCCTGGTTGCTGAGGTATATGAGCCATTTCCCGCCGAGACCTAAGTGGGAGGGGTCTCCCACCTGTAGTGGTGAGTCCATTGAAGTGTAGGACTCCTCTGACACCCAAGTTAGAGTGGTCTCTTGACTGGAGGGTCGAGTCCCCTCCACACTACCTGCGGCGGTAAAGGAGGTCCCCATGAACACCCAGGAGAGAGGGGTTTCCCTCCTGGAAGGGCGAATCCCCTCAACCCTAGCTGCCGTGGTATAGGAGCTCCCCCCCCCCGTGACAACAAGGTGGGAGGGCTCTCCCGCCTGGAGCAGGGAGTCCCCTGTGCCATGGAAGAGAAGGTATACAAGCTAACCCAGACAACCAGGTGGGAGGGGTCTCCTGCCTGGTGGGGCGATTCTCCTCTAATTTGGCTGGTGCCATATAAGAGCTCCCAGGACACCCAGGTGGGAGGGATCTCCTGCCTGCAGAGGCAAGTCCCCTTACTCTGGCTGTGGTAGTATGTGAGCTCCCCCTGACACCCAGGTGGAGGGGTCTCCTGCCTTGAGGAGCGAGTCTCCTCTACTTTGGGTGGTGGCATATAAGAGCTTCCTGGACACCCTGATGGGAGGTGTCTCCCTGGCTGCAGTGGTATTCTAGCTTCCCCTGGAAAACCAGATGGGAGGAGGGGTCTCTCACCTGTAGCAACAAGTCTCCTGTACCCTGGCTTCAGCGGTATACAGCTCCCCCAGAAACCCATGTGGGAAGGTTCTCCCTCATGGAGGGACAATACCCCTCTACCCTGGCTAAGGTGATATACAACTTCTCCCTGACAAACAGGTGGGAGGAGTCTCCCCCCCATGGAGGGGCGTGTCCCCTCTAGTTTGGTTGGTTTCCTATAAGGGCTCCATGGACACCCAGGTGGGAGGTCCTCCTGCCTGCAGGGGCGAACTCCTCTACCCTAGATCTGGCAGTATAGTATAGACCCTGGTGAAAGGGGTCTCCCGCCTGTAGGAGTGAGTCCCCTCTACCCTGGCTGCAGCAGTATTCGAGCTCCCCCCACAACCAGGTGGGAAGGGTCTCCGACTGGAAGGGTGAGTCCCCTCTACCCTGGCTGCGAAGGAATAGAAGATCCCCCAACACCCACGTAAGAGGGGTGTCTCCACTGGTGTGGCGAATCCCTGCTACCCTAGCTGTGGCTTTATAGGAGTCCCACACCACAAAACCCAGGTGAAAGGGGTCTCTCGCCTGGAGGGGCTAGTCCCCTGTATCCAGTCTGTGGTGGTATACAAGTTCCCGCCAATTCTCAGGTGGGATGGATCTTCCGCCAGGTGGTGCAAGTCACCTCTACCATGGCTGCAGAGGTATATGAGCTCCACCCGACACCCACGTGAAAGGGGTCTTCTGCCTGGAGGGGCAAGTATGCTTTACTCTGGCAGCAGCAGTATAAAAGCTTCCCCTGACACCAAGGTGGGAGGGGTCTCCCGCCTTCCCTGGTGAGTCCTCTTTACCCTGGATGTGGCTGTGTATGAGCTACCCCAGACCCCCAGGAGGGAGGGGTCTCCCTCATGGTGTGGCGAGTCCTCTTTATTCTGGCTGAGGCAGTATAGGACCACCACCCTACACTAAGGTTAGAGGGGTCTCTTGACTGGAGGGGCGAGTACCCTTTACCCTGGCTGTGGCAGTTTTTAAGCTTGCCCTGACACCCAGGTGAGAGGGGTCTCCCACCTGGACGGGCTAGTCCCCTCTCCCTTGGCTGTGGCAGAATACAAGCTCCCCTGTTGCAGGTGAGAGCAGTCTCCAGCCTGGAGCAACAAGTCCTCTCTACCCTGGCTGCAGCAGTTATATAAGCTCCCCCAGACACCCAGGTGGGAGGGGTCTCCCCCCTGGAGGGGCGAGTCCCTGCTACCCTGGCTGCAGCAATATAGGAGCATTCAGGTGGGAAGTGTCTCCCGCTTGGAGAGTCAAGTTGCCTCTATCATGGCTGCTGGGTTATATGAGCTCCCATGACTCCAGGTGAGAGTGATCCCCGGCCTGGAGGGGCAAGTTCCCTCTACCTAGGCATTTGAGGTATATGAGCTCCACATGACCCCCATGTGAAAGGGGTATTCCACCTGGAGGGGCAAGTATGCTCTACCCTGCATGCAGCAGTAGACAAGCTTCCCCTGACAAGCAGGTGGGAGGAGTCTCCTGCCTTCTGTGGTGAGTCCCCTATATCCTGGATGCTGCAGTGTATGAGCTCTCCCACAGACACCCAGGAGGGGAAGGGTCTCTCCTCTGGAGGAGAGAGTCCCTGCTACCCTGGCTGTCATAGTATACAAGCCCCCTCTGACACCCAGGTGGGTGAGGTCTTCCGCCTAGACTGGTGTGTCCTCTCTACCCTGGCTGGGGTGATTTAGGAGCTCCCCCCTACACCCAGGTAGGTGTCTCGACTGGAGGGCAAGTCCCTTCTACCTTGGCTGCAGCTATATAAGAGCTACCCCCCCTTACCCAGGTGGTAGGGTATCCTGCCTGGAGTGGCTAGTTCCCTCAACCTTGGCTTTGATGATATAAAAACTCCCCCTGACACTAAGGTGGGACAGGTCTCCCGCCTGGAAGGGCAAGTGCTCAGTACCCTGGCTTCAGTGGTATAGGAGCTCCCCAGGACACTCAGGTAAAAGGGGGGGTCTGCCACCTGGATGGGAGAGTCCACTCTAGCATGGCTTTGTCAGTATAAGAGCTCCCTCTGACTCCCAGCTGGGAAGGGTCTCCCACCTGCAGGGGCAAGTATGCTCTACTTTGGCTGCAGTGGTGTACAAGCTCCCACTGGATACCCAGGTGGAAGGGGTTTCCCTACTGAAGAGGCGAGTCCCCTCTACCCTGGCTATGGTGGTATATGAGCTCTCCAGGACACCCAGTTGGGAGGGGCCTCCCGCCTAGAGGGACAAGTCCCCTCTCCCCTGGCTAGGGTGGCAAATGAGCTCCCTCTGACACCCAGGTGGGAGGGGTATCTTGACTGGAGGGGCAAGCCCCTCTACCCTGGTTTGGACCAATTCAGGCTTCCCCTGACACCTAGGTGGAGGGGTCTGGTGTCTGGATATGCTAGTCCCCTTTATGTTGGCTGCAGTGGCATAGGAGCTCCATTGGACACTCACGTGGGAGGAGACTCCCACATGGAGGGACAAGTCCCCTCTACCCTCGCTGTGGTGCTACACATGCTCCCTCTGACATGAGGGTGGGAGGGGTCTCCCGCCTGAAGTGGCAAGTCCCCTCAACTCTGACTGCGATGGTATAAGAGCCCCCTATTACCCCTAGGAGGGAGGGGTCCCTCCCCAGAGGGACGAGTTGTTGCTACCCCAGATGCAGCTGTATACATAACCCACCTCGCCAGATACCCATGTGGGATGGGTCTTCCACCTGGAGTGGCGAGTCCCCTCCACCCTGGCTAAGATGGTATAGGAGACTCCCTCATTCCCAGGTGGGAGGTGTCTCTCGCCTGCTGTGAGAGTCTCCTCTAACCTGGCTTCCGGGTATATGAGCTCCATCTGACACCTATGTGGGAGGGGTTATCCCGCCTGGATGGGCGAGTCCCCTCTACTTTAGCTTTTGCCATGTAAGAGCTCCCAGTACACCCAGGTGGGAGGGGCTTCGGCCTGGAGGGGCAGTTTCCCTCTACCCTGCTGTGGCAGTATAGGAGCCCCCCACACACACACATCCAGGTGGGAGGGGTCTCTGCCTGTAGGGCAAGTCCCTCTATCCTGGCTGCTGCAGTAACCAAGCTCCTCCTCCGGACACCCAGGTGGAAAGGGTCTCCCTATTGAAGGGGCGAGTCCTCTCTACCCTGGCTGCGGATATATAGGAGTACACCCAGACACTCAGGTGGGAGGGGTCTCCCCTTGTAAGGGCAAGTCCACTCTACCCTTGCTGCATCAGTAGAGGAACTCCCCCTGACATGCAGATGGGAGGGGTCTTCCGTCTAGAGGTGGGATTCCCCTCTACCCTGGCTGCTTCAGTATAGAAACTCCCCTGACACCCCATTGGGAGGAGTCTCCTGCCAGGAGGCTAGAGTCCTCTCTAACTTGCTGCAGCAGTATAGAAGCTCCCCAGGACTTCTAAGTGGAAGAGTCTCCCATAGGGAGGGTAGAATTCCCTCTACATTGCCTGCAGCGGTATAGGAGCTCCCCTGACACCCAGGTAGGCAGGATCACCACCCTGGAGGTGTAGTCCACTCTTCCCTGGCTGCTGCCGTATTCGAGCTCCCCAAGACACCAAGGTGAGAGGGGTCTCCCGCTACCATGGCTGCTGTGGTATAAGAGCTCCCCCTTATACCCAGGTGGGAGGGGTCTCCTGCCTGGAGGGGTGATTACCCTATACCCTGGTGCAGAGGTATAGAGCTCCACCCCCCACACCTAGGTATGAGGGGTTTCCCCCCTGGAGAGGTGAGTCTGCTTTACCCTAACTGTAGAGATATAGGAGCTTCCCCCCCCACACACACACACACAGAGGTGGGAGGGTCTCCTCCCTGTAGGAGCATGTCCCCTCTACCCTGGCTGCAGGGGTATAAGAGCCTCCTCCTATCCTCAGAAGGGAGGGGTTTCCCACCTGGATGCAAGAGTCGCTGCTGTCCCAGGTGCAGCTGTATATGAACCTTCCGCCTCCGCCAGACATCCCTGTGGGAAGGGTCTTCAGCCTGGAGGCGGGAGTCCCCTCTACTCTGGCTAAGGCGGTATAGGAGTTACCCTCATTCCCAGGTGGGAGGTGTCTCTCGCCTGGAGGTTTGAGTTGCCTCTACCCTTGGCTGCTGGCATATATGTGCTCCACTTGACACCCAGGTGGGAGGAGACTTCCTCCTGGAGGGGCGATTTTACTCTCCCCTGCCTGCAGCAGTATACCAGGTTCACCTGACACCCAGGTGGGACATGTCTCCTGCCTAGAGTGGTGACTCCCCTCTAGGTGTGAATCACCTCTACCCTGGCTGCTGGGGTATATGAGCTCCACCTGACACCCAGTTGGGAGGGGTCTTATGCCCAGATGGGCGAGTCACCTCTAACCTGGCTGCATCCATATACAATTCCCCCAGACACCCAGGTAGGAGGGGTCTCTTATATAAAGGGGTGAGTCCCCTCTATCCTGGCTGCTGTGGTATAGGAGCTCCCCTGACACTGATGTGGGAAGAGTCTCCCACCTAGAGAGGAGAGTGCTTTATACACTTCCTGCATAGGTATTGGAGTTCACCAGGACATCTAGGTGGAAGGGGTTTCCCGCCTGGAGGGGAGAGTCCCCACTACCCTGGCTGTGGTTGTGTATGAGCTCCCACAGGCAGCAAGGTGAGACAGGTCCCCGGCCTGCAGGGGCGAGTTCTGTCTATTCTGCCTGTGGCAGCATATGAGCTCCCTGACACGCAGGTGGGAGGAGTCATCCGAATGGAGGGGCAAGTCCCCTCTACCCTGTCTGCCACAGTATATGAGCTACCCCTGACACCCATGTGGGAGGGATCATCAGCCTAGAGGGGTGAGTCCCCTCCAATCTGGCTTTAGAGATATAGGATCTCTCCCCCACACCCAGGGGGGAGGCGTTTCTTGCCTTGAGGGGCGAGTCCCCTCTACAATGTTTGCTGTGGGATAAGAGCTCCCTCTGACAACCAGGTAAAAGGGATCTCCTTCCTGGAGGGGTGGGTCCCTGCTACCCAGGCTAAGGTGGAATACAAGCTCTCCCTGGCACTAAGATGGGAGGGGTCTCTTGTCTGGAGGAGTGTGTCCATTCTACCTGGCCACTGCTGTTAGGAGCTCCCCCAGATACCCAGGTGGGAGGGATCTCCAGCAAGGAGGGGCGAGTCCCCTCTACCCTGGCTACAATGGTATACCAGCTCCCACCCACCACACCCACGTAGGAAGGGTCTCCAATATGGAGGGGCAAGTTCCCCCTACCCTTTCTGTGGTGGTATAGGAGTTCCCCTGGATGCCCAGGTAGAAGGGGTCTCCCATCTGGAGGAGCAGGTCCCCTCTACCCTGGCTGTAGAAGTACTAGAGCTCCCTTTGACACCAATGTGGGAGGGGTATCCTGCCTGGAGGGGCGAATCCCTTCTACCCTGACTGGCAGTGTAAGAGCTCCCCCTGACACTAAGGTAGAAAGGGTCCCCCTCCTAGACCAGCGAATCCCCTCTACCCTAGCTGTGGAGGTATACAAGCTTCCCTAGACACCCAAGTGTTAGAGGTCTCCACCTTGAGGGTCAATTCCCCCCTACCCTGGCTTTGGCGGTACACAAGCTCACCCCAACACCCATGTGGGAAGGGTCTCCCACCTGGAGGGACGAGTCCTCTCAACTTTGGCTGGTGCCATATAAGAGGTCCCAGGACCCCCATGTGGGAGGCATCTCTGGACTGGAAGGGTGAGGAAGCTCTACCCTTACTGCAGAGGTATGGGAGCTCCCCCAGACACCCAGGTGGAGGGGCATCCCTACTGGAAGGGCATCTCCCCTCTAACCTGGCTGCAGCTGTATAGGAGATCCCCTGACACCCAGGTGGAAGGGGTCTCTCACCTCAAGGGGCGAGTCCCTGATACCCTGGCTGTGTTGGTATATGAGCTCCCCTTGACACCCAGGTGGGAGTGGTCTTTGCCTGGAGAGGCTATACCCCTCTAATCTGGCTGTAGCAGTATACAACCTCCCCAACACCCTGGTGAGAGGTGTCACTAGCCTGGTGCAGCAAGTACCATCTATACTGGCTGCAGTGGTATATGAGCTCCCCCCACACCAAGTCTGGAGGGGCAAGTTGCCTCTACCCTGGCTAAATTGGTATACAAGCTACCTTAGATACCCAAGTGGAAGGGATTTACAGCCTGGAGAGGCAATTCCTCTGTACCTTGGCTGCTGCAGTACAGGAACTCTCCTGACACCCAGTTGGGAAGAGTCTCCTGCCTAGAAGGTAGAGCCCTCTGGACCCTGCCTGTGTTGTTATAGTAGCTCCCACTGAAACCCAGGTTTTAGTTGTCTCCTGACTGAAGGGGTGAGTCCCCTCCACCCTGGCTTTGGAGATACAGGAGATCCCACACACACCCAGGAGGAAGGGGTCACTTGCCTTGAGGGGTGAGTCCCATCTACAATGGTTGCAGCTGAATAAGATTTTCCCATGACAACCAGGTGAAATGAGTCTCCCGCCTAGAGTGATGAGTCCCCTCTAACCTGGTTAAGGTGTAATTCAAGCTTGCCCTGGCACCAAGATGGGAGGTGCCTCTCACCTGAGGGGCGAGTTGGCTCTCCCCTGGCTGCTGTTGTATAGGAGCTCCCTGAGACACACATGTGGGAGTGGTCTGCTGCCTAGAGGTATAAGTCCCTTCTACCCTGAAGGCAGTGGTGTAGGAGCTCCCCCTCATACCCAGTTGGAAGTGTTCTGCAGCAAGGAGGAGTGAGTCCCCTCTATCCTGGCTACAGCAGTGTCAGAGCCCCCCCCAAACCCACATTGGAGGGGTCTCCAAAATGGAAGAGTGACTCCCCTCTATCCTGGCTGCTATGGAATATGACCTCCCCTGACACCCAGGTGGGAGGAGTCTTTGGCCTGAAGGGGCGAGTCCCCTCTATCCAGGCTGTGGCAGTATACAACATCCCCCAGACACCCAGGAGGGAGGGTTCTCCTGCCTGGAGGGGTGAGTTCACCTCAACTTGCATGTAGAGGTATATGAATTCCCTCAGACATCCAGCTTAAATGGTTCTACCGCCTGGAGGGGTGAGTTCTTGTTATCATGGCTGCAGCTGTATAGGAGCCCCCCCTACAAACCAAGGTGGGAGGGGTCTGTTGCCTGGAGGGGCAAGTCCCCTCTACACTGGCTGAGGCAGAATACAAGCTAGCCTGGACAGCAAAGTGGGAGGGGTCTTTCGCCTAGAGGAGCCATTCTGGTCTACACAGGCTACAGAGGTATAAGAGCTTCCACAAACAACCATGTCAGTTTTCATTCACCCAGGCCCAGGTGCTAGTGCTTTGGTCTCCATTACTGGGCCCAGNAATTTTTTACTT
>NW_026005566.1:0-6822 GCF_001458135.2 Marmota marmota marmota | reverse complement strand
AGAGAAGGGAAATTACATGGAAATGGAAGGAGACCCTCAGCGTTATACAAAAGTACATACAAGAGGAAGTGAGGGGAAAGGGAAAAATAATACAAGGGGGAGAAATGAATGACAGTAGAGGGGGTAGAGAGAGAAGAGGGGAGAGGAGGGGAGGGGAGGGGGGATAGTAGAGGATAGGAAAGGCAGCAGAACACAACAGACACTAGTATGGCAATATGTAAATCAATGGATGTGTAACTGATGTGATTCTGTAATCTGTATATGGGGTAAAAATGGGAGTTCATACCCCACTTGAATCAAAGTGTGAAATATGATATATCAAGAAATATGTAATGTTTTGAACAACCAACAATAAAAATTAAAAATAAATAAGTAAATAAATAAAAATAAAATGATTTTGGAAAAACTATATGTCCATGCTAACATAGATTAAAAACCACATCTATGTTTTTCATAGTGTTCACTTACTTTAAATATCAGACAAAAGTGCTTTATAAACAATGGCTTCTTTCTCTTTTAATATTTTTACCCCATTTTTGTTAATCTGTAGTTTTGTTTATTTGTTTTTTATTTCAAACAGACTTGATTACCAACAAAAATCTTAATTTTTGATGGAATCTATGTAGCATAAAAGAAAAAATAAAATTCTAATGTGTGGAAAATTATTTTTTCCATATTTAGTTTTTATTCAGATCTCTGAACTAGATATTATGTGCAAACTTGAATATCTATTGACCTAGAAACAGTCATTCCAATACTCCTTTCTCTAGATCAAAAAGCACCAACATTGTCCATTCCTGATGTCAAGAAATGTGCTTTTAGCAAGTATGACAATGTTTTCTGTTCTCTACTAAAAATAATAGCTGATGTTTACTGAAAACTTAACAGGTACCATTGTGTAAAGATCTATGATATTACTTAGTTTAATTCTCAAACACTTTATGCATAAGCAAATGGAATCATAGAGATTAACTTGCCAAAAGTAAAACAGCATAAAGCAGCAGTGCTAGAATGTGAGCAGGGAGAGGGTACACTTCCGAATTTACTTATGGTCTTAACTCCTACACACCTGCAAATACCTGAAAATTGTGATTCCTATAATGCAAATGGATGAAAGACACTTTCTGTAAAATCTCTTAAGCTCTTCTATCTTAAGCCTAGTCTTTTTAGCTACCTCAAGACACAAGAATTTTTGAGATGATTATTTTTATTATGGGATTGGAAGAGAAAAATTGTGAACAGTTATGGAGTTAAATATAGAATGTCTAGCTCACAAGAATTACAAAAAAATATTCCACTAAAACTTTATATTAAAATGAACAGTCTCGAGGTCCTAGTATACTTCTTCCAATTTTTACTCTCAGTCTCTAATAACATTATAATACAGAAATTATAGAATATGTATGTTTACTGGCTTCATTGGTATTGCTATTATCATCTGCAATTGCACTACAACCAAAAGAAATTAAATAAAATTTTAATATCATATGTTTTATTATTACATTATAATTTTACATAACAGAGGTTCTCATTTTTACATATTCTCATAGGCATGTATTATAATTTACTTTAATTCATTTCCTTGTACTTTCCCTTGTCCTCATTACCTCCGATCCCCTGTTCCCCTTCTTCTACTCTTCTGGTCTTCCTTTAATTCATTTAAATTTTTTTATAGATGCATTATAATTATATATAAGTGTGGGATTCATGATGGTATATTCACAATTCATATACAATAGTATAATTTTTAAGTGGTGTGCAAAGTTATTTCCCTTTTCCTCCTTACCTCCATCTTGATCCCCTAATTTTCCCCTACTTTTATTCTAACTTCTGTATTTGAGGGGAATTTAACTGATCAAAAAAAAAAAAAAAGCAATAACTTCTCAAAATCAATTACTTTTTTTTCTACATGTACTTCATTGCTTCATAATTTTTAAGATGACAGGTACATTGGGACCTATATCCTGGAAGAAATTCCAGGGAACTCTTGAAAAATAATTGTTTTCCTTCCCTTATCATAGAGAGATATGTTGTAGTTACATTTTGGTGTAGATTTACCAATTTATGCCACAAATATTTTATCAAAATTCTAGTGCAAATTAATAATCAAAAGGTTGTTCAAAATTTCTCTTAACTTTAGAGAATTTATTGCTTCTCATTTGCTTATGGACTAAAATATGAGATTAGTGATGGCTTGAAGTGTGTGTGAGCTGAATAGTCATTTCTGTTTATCCCACATGGTTTTCCTATGGCTATTAACAGAGAAAATATTGTCTTCTCTCTAGAACATTAATGTTCATAAAACACATCTCGTTTTGTAAAATTAAAACCCATTTGTTTTCAAACTTTTTTTTCATTTTAGTATAGAAAAGGTTGACAATAGACTCAAAATAATTCTCAGCAAATACTGTGACATTCAGCACAAAATGGAGCAAATATAACATTTTAGTGAATAATGAATTATGGGATGGTGTACCAGAGATTGAACTTAGGAGCATTCAAACACTAAGCCACACCCCCAGCCCTGTTTTGTATTTTTATTTAGAAACAGGGTCTCACTAAATTACTTAGCACCTCACTTTTTCTGAGGCTGGATTTGAACTTGTTATCCTCCTGCCTCAGGGAACTAGGCCACTTGGATTACAGGCATGCACCACTTACACCCAGCTAAACCCTCTCTATTGTACTTAATGACATTCACTAGTTTAATTAAATAACTATGTGGCAGCTGTTCAAGTATTCATCACACTTAATATTATTCTGTGATCTCATTCTAATGACTGAAAGCAGTTTCCTAAGGAGCCTGAAAAAGAGAAGATGAAATGAGAAACCCGAGGCTGTCACTTGCCTCTTGTGGCTGAGAACAGATGAACTAAGTATGGAACACTAAGTGCTGGTCTCAGATTATTTCAACAAATAAATGACCAAGGACATCACTCAGTATTTCATCCATGTCTGAGAAAGGAAAGGACACATTTATTTTTTGAAATTTCAAGGACTGCTTCTTCTTGGTTGTTGTTTTAGAATTTTTTTTCTATTAGGATGATTTGTGAATATGACTAAATATTTGGTATGATAATGGACCTGTAAACAACATCTAAAGTATTGTGGTCAGAAATTTCACAAGATAATAGCATTAGATAATTATTATTCCATCAAACATTTATGTACCATTTTAAGGGTATAGAGTTTTCACAAATAATAAATGACATTTAATAATAACCTAATAATAGATGGATTATGTTTAAAAATATCTTTAATAAACATATGAAATACTTATAACCTTTTATAAACTGATTACTGTTGATAATATTTAAGTCAATTGATGTACAGTTTGTGACTTCATGAAAATATTCAAGATGGCCAAAGAGTGACCTCAGAATGAGTATGTGGAAAACACATGATTTAACCTTATTTGAGATGGGGAAGTTCAAAATAAAAAGTCACATATAGAAGTGGGGATTGTGGATACACATTTTGCCAATATATGTAAAAATAGCAATTTTGAGTGAAAAATAATGTATATAAAAGAATTTTAGCAAAATAGATTACCAAAAAAGAAACCCATTTAGATGCTTGCAATATTCAGAGCAATAGACAACTTTATCTAAGGGAAAAAAAAGTATTCTATTTTGAACATTACCATATTTGCTAAGAAAAATATCCCCCCCAAATAAAAAGATGCCAAAAAATATCTTTCTCCCAGAACAACTTAAAATGAACTATAAGTAAATAGTTTCTAAGGTCTTATAGAATTCAGGAGTTTGGATATTATTGTATGTCTTGTTTGCTAATTGGCCTCCAGGCTGAGCAAAGACCAGACACCTGAGAAGAATTTAGTCAAGTAGAAAGAGTTAGCTGTTAGAATTAAGCCCTGTGTTGAAATTCCATCTCTGCAAATCCAAGTATATGAAGAACCTCCTGAGCCTCAGTGTTTAACATGGAAAAAAAACTCTCAACTTGAGGGATTGTTAGGAAAATTAAATTAGACCTATATGATTCTCTTATTACAATACCAAAAGTATAGAACCTGTCTATTTTTTAAAATAAATAAATGATGAATATTGTATATTTTAAAAGGAATAATTTGTTCCTCTGCAAATAGTCTCCCTTCTTAGAGCTTCAATGTACCTAGTACAAAGGCTTGGATGGAGAGATTATTCAATCTCTTTACTTTTTATAACATCTTATCCTATTTCAAAGTTGCACTGTAGATATTCCTTTCACTGAAAACACATTATGCAAATTTTCTTCAATTGTATTTGAAAAAAAATTTTGTCTGGGCATGGTAGCAATTGCCTGTAAAACTGCTTATTCAGGAGACTGAGGCAGGAGGATCACAAAATTAAAGCTAGCCAAGAAAATTTCATGGAACTCTCAACAATTTAATCATGTGCTGTCTCAAAATAAATTTTAAAAATCTAAATAAAAAGACTCTGACTGTAGCTAGATGTTATTATGCACCTAAACCATTCAATAAACCTTTTATTTTGATTTTTTACTCTATGAGTATTTAAGAGAAAATATTTTCGCATCAAAAGTTAAGATGAGTGCTAGGGATATAACTCATTTGTTAGAATGCTTGCCTTGAAAGCACAAGGCCCAGGGCTCAATCCCCAGCATCACAAAAACAAACAAAAATAAAAAGTTAAGATAAGCTAAGCATGGTGGCATACACCTATAATCCCAGCAGCTTGGGAGCCTGGTGCACAAGAACTGTGAGTTCAAAACCAGCCTGAACAACTTAACAAGGCCCTAAGCAACTCAGTGAGACCCTATCTCTAAATAAAATATAAAAATCTTC
The DNA here is from genome assembly GCF_001458135.2 of Marmota marmota marmota. NCBI lineage: Eukaryota > Metazoa > Chordata > Mammalia > Rodentia > Sciuridae > Marmota > Marmota marmota. Next base: position 2,018 of record NW_026005566.1, on the reverse strand, counting down.
AGTGAATATGGATTAGTGATTAAGCACCACTGCGTTCAATCCCAGATACAAAAGGGGGGGAGGAGTAAAGAAATATAAAGTTAAAGGTTAAAAAAAGCAAGCAAGCAAGCAAACAAAAAAACAAAGAAAAAACCTACATGTTTACAACATCTAAGAAATTCAGAAAAATTCAGTAATGCTGACAGCAAACTCCATATTGATTTATCCGAGTAGACTTTGAAATAAAATGAACCTATTTATCAGTGTGGGTTCAACTAACTACAAAATTGGTAATTTAGGAGAAGTCACTTAACTTCTCTGAATATAAATTGTTTACATAATGAGAAAAATAATATCCTGAATAGTTTTAATGTTTAATGTCTTCAAACTAATCCCTAACATACCATAAGATCCTAATAAATGCTAAGTTTACTTGTAATAAGACTATTCATGTTAATCATAAAGTTTTGCCAAATTTGGATGTAGCCCTGCCTGTGACTTATTAATGCAATGGCATAATTTAGATGTGAGGGTATAGATAAGTAAAAATAAAGCATTTACTATTTTCTATTGACTAAATTCTCATTGTGCAAATGCATTTGTTAAAATACAATTTCTTGATTTTTGATCAATAACAAAGAGGAGAGAAAGACAATTAAGAGACCCTTTTCTTTAGGCTGGATATTACCTGCCTTGGCATTTATTGTGAAAAACAAATAAATCCTCTTGGGTATTCTTAAAATATATTCCTAATACATATTTATCCAAATGTTTCTGTACACATTGTGTATCCAGATATAGCACTTGTTCTCTTATTGGGACAATGATAATAACCTTGTGTTAATAACTCTTTCTTCTTGACCACTCTCCAACTTGAGGAACATTGAGTAAATTCAATAAATATTATTATTTAACTTGAGTAAATGTTTCAAAATATGAATTATAACACTTTCCAGTGAAAACACTGTAAAATAAAATCCAAGTTTCTTATGATAGCCATTGTGGTTTCAAGCTCCCAAGAAGGCCCCAAATGATCCCTGATTCTTGATTTTTTTATCCTTCTGTAGATCCTTCTATGTTGTGCCATGTTTGGTTTGTCTGGCCAAGAGCATATATCAGAAATGGTGGTACATTGCTTCAAAAAGCTCTTTCACTTTGAAGAAAGTGACCTACTATCTTATGAGCAGAACTGTGCAGAGGCTCACATGCAAGCAAGTAAAGTCTTGGCCCAATAGCCAGTAAGGAGCTGAGGCTGCCATTACCCTTATTTGTGACTTTAGAATACATCCACCTGTTGATTCTTGAGGTGACTGCAAATTTCTTTTGGTACTTGAGCCAGAACCACCCTGCTAGACACTTCTAGATTCTTACTCAGAGAAAGTATATGAGATGGTTAGTTGTAAAATGTTATGTTTGGGTACAATTTGATATACAGTTCTTCTTTCCAGATCCTGAGTGGTAAATTGCTTGCAACAAATAATAATTTTCCCCCTGGATATCTCTAAACACCCTCTGTCTTTTATTTTACATATTACACTCTTTTCTCCAGAGAAGTAGTCAAATAATCTGTAATTTTCCCACATTCATGTAAAATATATCATGTTAAAATGTAACACCTAAAAGAGCAGGGACCAGATCATCACATTCTTCACTGTATCTCCTATATTTACTCAAGGCATGGCAAAAAAAAAAAAGAGTGCCTAAATAAAAATGTGTTGATTACATAAAAATTTGAATCATTTTTTTGAAAAACAAACAAACATAAAGCTCACCTTAGATATTAACTCTAGTGATGGAGGCCAAGTATTTTTACTGTGAGCATTGTGTACAAAGGATATCTTTGTTAGTGGAGATAAAATCTAGTAAGTATACTGCACACTCTCTTCTATAGAATGCCTTCCCATTTAAAAATTTAAAAACCACTTGACAGGTTTTTAACATTTTGTATTTTAGCAAACCTAATAGATGTGTAACAGTATATTACTAAGATATTAATTTGAATTTCTCTGATGACTGGTTTCTTTCTTCTTATTATCATT
>NW_026005565.1:0-1616 GCF_001458135.2 Marmota marmota marmota | reverse complement strand
GATATTTATAGGATTATTTCATCCTCATGGATTGAGGACCATCTGCAAACTTGTACAAAAAGATTAAAAAAAAAAAAAAACATAAGACTTACGAAATCCGTGTCTGGTCTAGGAAATGGAACAGAGAAACTTGTTATGTGAATGCCCTCCCCACTGCCTCCAGGGGATAAAGGTCAGAGAATTTCCAAAATCTCTATCCAGAGAATATTTCAGGCATGAGCCACACTCTGGACGGTGGGCTGCAGCCAATAAACCTGCTTCCAGAAAGTTCCTCAGGTGTCAGCCTCTTCTGTCCTTCAGCAGGGCCAAGATCTGGAACCAGGTTGTGACTTCACACAGCTGTTTTTTCCATGGTGCCTCAGATATAAACCTGGGATTTGATCAAGGCCTCCTCCGTTTCTCCATGAATCGACCCAGGAAGCTAAAAGGGACAGGCTTACCACCCCCTTCCTATGAACCCTCAGCCTCTAATCTGCAGGTAAAGGTTTGAATGTCAGATGCCAAAGGATTGACAACTTTAAAAGCATCCTCTGGGTACTAAAGATCTACAAGACACGTGAAGCTCCACGCACCTATTTCCAGGGCTGGAGTCATCCTACGTTGGCTTGATCTGCAATAGTCATCCTCGCTTTTCAATAACCACTTCATTCTGACCCCCAGATCTCACAAGCTTATGTCAATTCTTGACAAGTGTTCAGAGTCAAAGGACTGTTTTCACTCACGGCACAGTGAAAAATGTAAGCAGCATAGTGTGAGAGTTCCTCTTGCATCCCAAGTCCCCCCAAGAGTGACCTTGAGCAACCCAGGGGAACTTTGTCCACGTGGCAGGTTTGCATCCCAGCTGAGAAATCCGGAACTTGGCAGCCTGACAAAGCCCAGGAGGCACCAATCACACTGGAAACCTCCAAAGCCAAGTCAAAATACATGAGCCTCCAAGTTGATTGTCACAGGTGGACATTATAGAATGACTAACAGGTTGACCTGCCGGATCTGCTTTCTCGATACCTCACAGCTACCCAGTGAGGTGGCTGTTACCACCAGGCCCCTTTATATGGGAGTTTAGGGAAATGAAGCAACTTGTCTGAGGTCACAGTGGCTGAGCCAGGATTCCCACCCAGGCCGACTCAGGCCCGTGAGTCCTCCGGATAGAATCGGTGGGCGTCAGTGCTGCCGGTTGCCCCCTTTCTATCAAGTCCGAAGACCAAAGTTAGATGATGCCAGGAGGGGCCGACTCCCTGGTGACATCACCTCCCCGGCTGGACTGCACATTTTTGGATGCCACGTCCAAATCTCACGTCTCAGCCACATGAGAAGACTTTATGCCATAGAGAAAAACCAGGAGGTGCAGAACTTGGTGGCACCTCGCTCAATCGGACAACCCACCCCTTCTGTACACCCGGGGAAGGGGAGGGGCTTGATTCCACCAGCCATTTCCAGAGGCCCTTCATGAGGACATAAGGGTGAGACAGGGAGCAGCAACGGGTAGCCATCGGGAGCAGAGACTTAGGGCAAGGATGAGTCGAAGCTCCCCAGCTGTGGGTGGAACAGCTGGGATCCAACACCTCCGACTATGGACATGCGACATCTGACCAGAGCGTCCATCACTAACTCAGTGG
>NW_026005564.1:0-1698 GCF_001458135.2 Marmota marmota marmota | reverse complement strand
CATGTATGTGTGTATGTGAATGTGTGTGCATGTGTGTGAGTGTGTGTGTGCGCGTGTGTGTGCATGTGAGTGTGGGGGGTGGGGGCTGAGCACCACAGAATCACTGGCCCCAGCTGTGATTCCAGGCAAGCCTTGGAGATAGCGATGGGCCCCACTGCCTCCTGTCCCTGGTGGAGGCCAACCAGCTGCTGTCCTCACTGCGACCCCCCACTGAGGGCTCTGGACACCATCTGTCCACAACTCCTGTGGGAACTTACTGTCCTGCACGGCTTGTTCAGACACACCGTGACCTTCACCTGGCAGCGTCCTGTCTGAAGGTCACAGGATGTGCGGGGAGGATGCTGTGGCCTGTTTGCCCAGGTCTTGGGTCTCTCTGGTGTGTCCCTAAGCCCAGGACCCCTCAGGTCCTGAGGACTCGCCTATTAAAACCTGCAGGGCCTTGCAAGGGGCTGGGTGTGCTGAAAGCCACACGAGCTGGACCACACAAGCTGGACCAACGCTGCACATGCTCTATTTGGAGAAGCTGCCCAGACTCCAGGGCAGTGAAAGGCAGCCCCTGTCCTGCCCTCCAGCAGCGTCCAGGGAGACCGACGTGATCCCCCACCGTGTGCATGGCTTCAGTTAGTCCTTTCTTTGACTGACCACCAGGAGACAGACTTAGCCCTGCTCCCACCTGAGCCAGATGATAAATCAGGGGCAGCTCAGTCCTCTGTGCTGGAGGGCACAGCTGAAGCCAGCTGAGACTGTCCTGGGGTCAGCTCCTACTTTCACTTGGGGACTCCAGGGGCACCCAGAGCAGGGCCACCAGGAGATACAGCCATCAGAGACTCCTCCGCAGGCCGCAGGTCCAGAGGTCCCTCCTTTATCTGTCCACTCCCCACAGGTGGCAAAAGGCCAGAGGGCTGGAGGCAGTGCAGGCAAAGAGCTGTCCTAGCAGAGCGACACTCCTGCTGGGGACAGCGGCATCCTGGGGACACCAGCAACCCAGGGACACCGACATCCTGGGGACACCGACAACCTAGGGACAGTGGCATTCTAGGGACACTGGCATCCCAGTACTGCCGTGGAATTAGCCCTGCGTTTGTTTTTAAATTCTTAATGAACATGATAATCGGACACCCTTTGGGGCACCTGTGCGATTCCAACACGGGTGCCCAGCACACAGTGTCCAGTCAGGGTAATTAGCCCTTCCTTCTCCTTTTCATCTGGAGGTCCGACTCCTCTGGTCTTCATGGAGCTGCCGTGTGGTTGAGGACATGGTGTCCCTGCCGCGCTGGGCAAGACAAGGCCCTGTGCTCCTACCCGGCTGGGAGTTGGTTCCTGTGGTCCGCTCTCTCCCCTGCCCCCCAGCCTCGGACAGCCACTGTTCCACATTCAAGTAGCACCTGGGGGAACCTGATTCCTGAGCTACCCCCCGCCCAGCCCTCTTCAAACTTTTGGGGACAGGGCCTCACCAGTGCAGAAGCTGGCCTCAAACTGGCAATCGTCCTGCCTCGGCCTCACAAGCAGCGGGGCCTGTGGGCACAGTGTGGCCAGCCAGGCTGGTGGTTCTCAGTCCCCACGTGTGAGCGAGAAGGGGCCCCTCGCCTCCCTGCCTGGATTATCTCACCTAACACAGTCCCTTCTCCTTCCATTCCTTTTCCCGCAGTGACAGGTGCCATGGCCTTCGTGGCTGGGGGACATTCCATTCTATGTATA
>NW_026005563.1:0-1844 GCF_001458135.2 Marmota marmota marmota | reverse complement strand
CCTCATGGTCATTGTCATCCCTGTCTTTATATGAAATGTAGCTTTTTAAATTGTTGTTGACACTAAAAGTGAACACTAATCGTGTCTTAATGTAACACTAACTCCAGACATGGCTCTATTTTTCTTCTCCTTGTGAACATGCTCCCTTGATGACACTGTGGCTGAAACAAAATCCTTAGCATTTAAAAGGAAAGAGCTAGCAAAGAGCAATGTCTTTGTAAACAGCACTTCAGTCAAACTCTGATACCAAACATAGCACTGTTAGATGCATGTGGGCAGGGCCTTCACAAAGTCCAGTCCCACACGTTTAATCTTGGAGTCCTACATGTCTATCACACCTCCTTCGCATACCTGGCCTGGAGCCTTAATGGAATTCCTGCTCATTATTTCAGTGATTGCTTACTTCCTCTGTTTTTCCAATTGGTTCTCATTGTGCCAACTTCTTCAAGGAGCATTTTCTTACCTAAGCAACATTGTAATGTTGTAATATATGCTGACAGTTCATTTATATGGCCCTTCTAGTTTCAAATGTTTTTATGTTCAATTACGAAATTTAATCATCAGAAGAGATAGAATTTTCCCTAGGTCATGCAGCTTTGCTTAAATGTTAAAAGAGCAGTACTAAAATATAAGATTTCAAAGGTTTAAAAATTCAATATTAGGGCTGGGGTCATGGCTCAGTGCTAGAACCCATTGTGTGAGGCACTGGGTTCAATTCTCAGCCCCACATATAAATAAATAAAATAAAGGTCCATCAACAACTTAAAATTTTTTTTAAAAAAATTCAATATTAAGAAAATTCATTAAGTTTTGAACTGATCATTTTTAAAATCATAGATAAGGGGCTGGAGTTGTGGCTCAGTGGTAGAGCGCTCGCCTAGCATGTGCAAGGCCCTGGGTTCAATCCTCAGCAGCACCACATATAAATATTGTGTGTAACTACAACTAAAAAATAAATAAACATTTAAAAAAAAGAAATCATAGATAAGAGCTGTGTAAATGGTCACATGTAAATCACATGTTTTAAGAGGGATTAATCTGAAATTATAACAAACCAAGTCAGTAATTACTCATGATTGTGTAGACAATTTATGAGGTTTTTGTTTTTTTCCTGATTTCATGTTCTTGTGCACATGCTTTTTGGTTTTACTTTTACAGCCTCCTCTTCTTTAATGTTGTTAAAATTCTTTCAAGCCAAATGATTCTTTTAAATCTGTTTGTAGCACGTTGAAAACACTTTTACTATAAATCCATTTTTACTAGAAAAAGAGACCAGGGCAGAAAGTGCAAACCACTCTATCTTCCAAGGAATCTCGTTTTAGGCTTTACATTCTTTTACTGACCATTGATTATTCTATGGATGGGCTTTTTAAAAAATTCTTGTGTAAGGTATAAAGCAAATACTAAATATTATTTTTGATCCTGATACAAGGAAATTATAAGAGGCATGGGAGCTCTGTTTAGCATTCTTTGCCAAGAAAACCACCCTTGACGCTGTCTCAGTTGGCTAAATAGCATCCATACTTTACACCTGAACCTTGGCATAAGTACTTAGTACTTGATTCTAATTTCTTAATATGATTCTGCAAATGAGGGGTTTTGATTAATAAAATATAAATGAAATGTTACAATTTGCAATTATTGCTATGTCTCAATTAATGACCCAAATAAAAGACTCCTATTAAAAATAAAACTTGAAGGCTAGGGTGTCACTTAGTGGTATAGGGCTTGCCTGGCATGCATAAAGCCCTAGGTTCTGTCCCCAGCACTGCAAACAATGATGATGATGATGATAAAACTTCTTCTTCTTCTTTTTTTTTTTTTTTTTTTGGGCTTACCAGGGA
>NW_026005562.1:0-1911 GCF_001458135.2 Marmota marmota marmota | reverse complement strand
GGACTCAGATTAAGGCTAGGTTTTGGGTTAGGTTATGGCTAAGGTTAAGGCTACCATTAATGTATGAAGTAGGTTTATGATTACAGCTAGTTATAAGTTTAGAGTTAGGTCTAGATTTAGAATTAAAGTTAGGTTTACGGTGATGATGATATTTAGAGCCAGGGTTAGTGTTAGGGTCAGAGTCAGTGTCAGGTTAGTTTTTAGTTTATGGTTTGATTATAATTCGAGAAAGGGTTAGGGCTAGGTGTAGGGTAAGGGTTTGGTTTATGTTAAGGTTTAAGGTTAGGGCTATGACTTGGTTTTGTTTTAGGGCTTGGGGTAGAGTTAGAGCTAGTTTTATAATTAGTGTTAAGGTTAGGGCTTTTGTAAGTGTGAGATTTAGGCTTAGGTTAAGGATTAGGGATAAGAGTAGAGTTATGGTTAGGTTTAGTCATAGGGTTAGGGTTAAATTTAGAGTTAGGTTTAGATCTAGATTTTGTTATAGGACTAAGTATAGGGCTAGGGTAGGGCTATGTTTAGGGCTGAGTATATGATGATGATAAGGGATTGGGTTAGAACCAGATATAGGGCTAGTGTGAGAGTTAGAGTTAGTCTTAGGGCTAGGGTTTGGGTTATGGATAGAGCTAAATTAGGGCTTGGATTAGGGCTAGGGTTAGTATTAAGGTTAGGCCTAGGTTTAGGGCTAGGGTTAATGTTAGGTTTTTCCCTAGAGTTAGGTTTAGGGTAAGGGATGGGAATATAGCTAGTTTTAGGATTAGGGTGAGAATTAGGTTTAAGGTTAGGGTTAATGTTAGGGTTAAGTTTATGATTATGGTGAAGTTCCTTTCTAGGATTTGGTCTAAGTTTTGTATTATGGTTAGGGCTAGATTATAGATAGGGCTAATATCAGGTCTAGGGTATGGTTAGGGATACTTTTAGGGTTAGGTTGATGGCTAGGTCGATTATAAAGTTTAGGTTTCTTGTTAGGATTAGGTTTAGAGCAGTGGGTGTTATTAGAGTTAGGGTCAGGTTTAGGGTTTGGGTTAGGTTAAGGTTTAGGCTTAGGGCTCAAATTAGTCTTATGTTTAGGGATTGGGTAACTAAACAGTTAGGTGTAGGGTTCAGGTTAGGTTTAGGTTAACAGATAGGGTTAAGGCTAATGCTACAATTAGGGTTCTGCCTAGGGTTAGCATAAGGAGTATAGTTATATTAGGGTAAACAATAGTGTTAGAGCTAGGGTTAGGGCTAGGGTTATGGTTAGGATTAGGTCTAGAGTTAGGTTTATGGTTATAATTAGGGCTGGGATTATTTTTATGGTTAGTTTTAGGGTTAAAGCTAAGGTAGGGCTTGGATTAGGGCTAAATTTTGTGATAGGTTAGGGCTATGGCTAATGTAAGAACTAGTGTAATGATTAAGATTAGTTTTATATTTCATGTTAGGGCTAGGTGTAGTTTTAGGGTTAGTTTTAGGGTTAGGGTGAAGTTTAGGGCTGGGTTAGTGTTAGTGTCAGAGACAGTGTTCAGGTAGGGTAGTGGTTAAAGCCACAGTTAGGACTAGGGTTTGGTCTAGAGGTAGGGTTAGAGTTTGGATTAGGTTAAGGGTTATTGTTAAGGTTTTGTCTAGTTTGTCATTAGATCTAGAGATATAGTTATAGCTAGATTTAGGATTAGGTTTAGGTCTAGGGCTAGTGTTTGGGTTAGGTTTAGGTATAAGGTTACCAGTAGGGCTAGTGTTAGGTTTTGTTTTAGGGTTAGGTTTAGATTTAGGCTTAAGATTAGTGTTAGAGTCAGAATAATGGTCAGGGTTAGGGTTAGGGTTTGTGATAGGTTTGGGTTATGGTTAGATCTAGAACAAAGGCTAGGGATAGGACTAATTATAGAGTTAGGTTTTGGTTAGGCTAATGATTAGTTCTAACAATATGGTTAGCATTAG
>NW_026005561.1:0-1916 GCF_001458135.2 Marmota marmota marmota | reverse complement strand
GGGTGCTGGCCTGGGTCTGCTGCACGTGGCTGCGTCGTGCTGGTCCTGCCCTCCCCTCCATGATTTGTGCAGGGTCTTTATTATGAAGACCTGGGTTTCACCAACTGCTTTCCCGGCACCTCTGCGACAAGAGGACTTGTGCAGTTCACGGCTGTCCCGCTGCGTGATGTGGCTGTACGGAGCAGCCTTTCCCCGTGGGAGGAGTACCACTGACTATGAGCCACTGTCCTTTGGATGAGCCATGGGATTGACAGTTTCCTCATCTGTGTTCTTCGGGGACTTTGGTCTACAGTGTGCGCTTTTGCTGTCTGTCTGGTTGGTATCAGATGCCGCTGCTCCGCAGCATGAATCTGAACAATCTCTGGGAATATTTTGAGCAGAGCTGGTGTCCTTAAAATCTGGTAGAACTCAGGTGTGGCGCCATCCGGCCCTGGGCTTCTCTTTGGGGGACTTTCTGTTACTGATTCAACCTCACACTCACCTTGTCGGTTCGGCTTCCACATCCTGTGGTTCGATGTGGGTGGATCATGTGCATCCAGAGAGCTCTCCTTTCCTTGTAGCATCTGCAATTCTGCATTCGTCATCCCAGGCCACCCTAGCGAGTCTCTGCTGCTGGCTATTTTTTCATCTCTGATTTTTTTATTTGTGTCTCTATTTCTCTCAGTTCACCTACCCTAAAGTTTGTTGGATTTATCAAAAACCAGCCATTCGTTTCATTCATCTTTTGTATTATTAGTGTGCAGTCTCTGTCTCAGCGACCTCTGCTCTGAACTTGGCTCTTTGTTTCCTTCTACTAATTTTGAGTTTGGTTTATATTTACATTTCTAGGTCTCGGAGATGCATGTTCAGCTTATTTGAAATCTCTCTCCTTCTCTCTCTCTCTCTCTCTGTACTGCCTTTGTCGTATCCGTAAACTTTAGTAGGTTGTGCTTCCATTTTCATTTGTTTCAAGAAATGTCTTAATTTCCCTTTTGATTTCTTTGTGACCATTTCTTGTTAGAACCATGCTGTGAAGTCTCCATGAATTTGCACAATTTCTGGTTTCTTATGTTGTCGTGTCCTAGTTGTATTTCTGGGTGGTTGGAAAAGACAAGTGGAACACTTTGATTTCATGAAGACTAATTCTGTGGTCTAACATATGATCTATTCTAGGGAATGTTCCCTGTGCTGACAAGAAAAAGCGTGTGTTCTGCAGCTGTCTCGTGCAATACCCTGTAAATAGCTGTGAGTTCAATTGGTCTATAGAAGAGTTTAGCTCAGATTTTTTTTTGTGGATTTTTGTCTGAAGATCTCTCCACTGATGAAAACAGGATATGGAAGTCCCTCCATTATCCTGCTGGAGTCTGACTCCCTTCACGTCTAACACTGCTATGCGGTCCTTGGGTTTTCCAGCGTTGGGTGCATGGGGGCTTGCAGTCACTAAGTGTCCTTGCTGAATGGATCCCAGGTCATGACATGGTGTCCCTCTTGGCCTTTTTACTGTTTTCAACCCAGTCTGTGATGTCTAGTCTAAGTGTACACCTGCTGCCTGGGGTTCCGGCTGTCTGGAGCCCTGTTCCTGGCCCGTCACCGTGTGTCTGCTTGTGTCTTTGCTGGGGAGCTGGTTTCCTGGAAGCAGGTATCCCTGAGTCTTGATTTCGTCCACTTGGCAGTTGTCACCTTTTAACTGGGGTCCAGCCCCCTGTGTCCAGGTTGTGACTGCCGGGCGAGGGCTCGCTGCCCTTGTTTTGCTGACTTGCTTAGATGGCTTTGAAGGTCGTGAAGGTCACGTCTCCTTTCCTTCCTCTCACTCATTGACGGTTTATAGATGGGCTCCCGTATTTCCGGCTTCTCCTGGTGCATCTGAGCTGCTGTGCTTTCACGTGTTTCATGACGATAGTCCTCGTTCCTCCACTCTGGCTGAGTCCTCCCTCCTC
>NW_026005560.1:0-1965 GCF_001458135.2 Marmota marmota marmota | reverse complement strand
CCAACCCTAAAAAGGAAAAAAAAAAAAAAAAAAACTAGCCCTCATCATAGCCCTCAACCTAGCCTTAATCATAACCCTAACCATAACCACATCCCTAACCCTAATTATATCGCTCACCCTACCTCTAAACCTAGCTATAAAGCCACCCCTTACCCCAAACTTTGCCCTAACTCTAAACCTAAACCTAAACACTAATTCTAACTCCTAAACCTAATCCTAACCCCAATCTTAACCCTAACACTAGGCTTAAACTAAACACTAAACCTAGCCCTAATCCTAGCCCTAATTTAGCCCTGTCTCTAATCCTAACCCTAACCCTAGCTCTAAGACTAAACTTCTCCCCAGCCCTATCCATAGTTCTAACCCTATCTCTTACCATAACCCGAAACCTAGTCATAACCCTTACCTTATCCTTAGTTCTTACCCTAACCCTAGATATACCCCTTATTCCAAATTTAACCCTAAATGAAGACCTAATCCTAACCATAACCTAGCCCTAACCTTAAGTCTTACTGTATCATTACCCTAAACATAAACCTTACCCTAATGCTAACCATAGGCCTAAACCTAAACATATCACTATCACCAAACTTATCAATTTCCCTAAACCTACCATGAACCCTAGACCTAATCCAATCATTACCCTAACCCTAATCCTAATGCTAATTTTAGCCCTAACCCTAAACTCAAACCTAAATTAAACCCTAACACTGACACTGACCCTAATAATTCCCTAGCTCTAAACCTCACTCTTACCCTATACTTAACCCTTACACTAGACCTAGCCATAAAACTAACCCTAAAACTATTCCTAAGCATAACCCTAGACCTGATATTAGCCCTAGCCATGATACTAGCCCTAACCCTAACACAAACCCTATCCCTTATCCTAGCCCTAAACATAGCCTTAATTATAAACCTAACCATAACCCTAGGCCTACCTTTAACACTAACCTTAGCCTTAATCTTAGACCTAATTTAGCACTATACCTAACCTTAACCCTAACCCTATCTCAAAGACTAACTCTAACTTTCACCTTAGTCCTAACCCTAGTTCTAACCCTATACTTTACTGGAACACTAATCCTAGCCCAAACCATAGATCTATCATTAGCCCTTTTCATAGCCCTAGCAGCAATCCTAGATCTAACCCTAACTCTAAATCTAACCCTAAACCTTAGCCTAAACCTAAACCTAACCCTAGCTCTAACCCTAAGGCTAGTCCTAAAACTAGCACTAACCCTAGCACTAAAATGAAACCAAGCCATAGACCTAACCCTAACCCTTAATATAAACTAAGCCCTAACCCTACACTTCGCCATGACTCTAGCCCTAATTTGAGTTTTAATCCAAACCCGAAAACTAACCCTGAACCTGACTCTGACATTAACACTAACCTTAGCTCTAAACATCACCCTAGCCCTATACCTAAACCTAACAATAGACGTAGCCCTAACCCTAACATTAAAATTAGCCCTAATCACAAACCTGGTACTTACTTTAGTCGTTACCCTAAACCTAGCCTTAACTTAAACCAAAATCTAGCCTTATTGCGAGCACTATCGCTAGATTTACCCCTAACGCATACCCTATAACTAATCGTAACTATAACCCTAGCTGTAACCCTAGATTTAACCCTAACCCTAACCCTAAGCCTAACCCTATCAAGAATTGTAACAATAACCCTAGCCATACCCCTATCTCTAACCCTATCAATTACCCTAACCCCAACCCTAACTCTAATGCTAAACCTGGGCCTAAACCTAACCGTATTCCTAATCCTAACCCTATCCATTAACTAAACCTATCCTGAAACCTAAACCTAACACTATCTTTACCCTAATCCTAACTCTAATGCTAATTCGAGCCCTAACATTAAATTTTAACCTATCCAAAACACTAATCTCGACCCTGACTCTAATAGTACCCTTAGCTCTAAAGCTGACCCTAACTCTAAACCTAACC
>NW_026005559.1:0-1985 GCF_001458135.2 Marmota marmota marmota | reverse complement strand
CATTTCCAAGAAGGGGTAAGAAAGCTCCATGTTTCCCGTAGCTTTGTTTTCCCTTGAACCAAAGACTGAACTGACTGCACAAACTCACTGACTAAACAGCTCATGCATCTTTTATACACGGCATAACAGCCAGGAATTAATCCACCATTCAGGCTTCTCAGGCTACCTGCTGTTCCACTGAGGATTAATATAAGGAGACACACGACAATGCAGTAATCCAGACAGACGCCTGCTCTGTTGGGCTGTGCTGCCTCCCTTCCCACCTCCCACCTGGAGATGGGAAGAAGGCGACCTCATCCCCCAGAGGAAGAACAGCTCTGCCAGTCACTAATTCTGGCAACACCTAATACTGCAAATATGTGTGGAATGTCCACACTGCAGACCAAACTGAGTTGGCCGGCCAAAGAGCCACCATGTCCCTCTGTAATATTCCCAATGACCCAATGGACCCCACCTTGGAGTCACGAGGGCAAGCACCCAAAGAAGGCGTTTGGAACTCAGGCAACTTCTGCTCAAGGCCACTGAGGATTCTTCCTCCTCATGAGTTATCAGCAATGACCCTCTTCCCCCATCAAAACCACCATCACTGCTCCCAAGAATTCTGGACCCAGAAATCTATTCTTAGGCTAGTGGTACAGTTCAGTCATAGGGCACCTGCTTAGCCTGCACCAGAAGGAAAAAAAAAAAAAAAAAAGACCTGCTCTCTTTGAGGAAAGGCAGCTTTACACTGAGACCACTGGTCCACACACCAAAAGCCCTTCAAGGCTTCACTGTTCTTCCACCTCTAGTTTTCATTCCATGAGAATTTGACAGCTTGTTTGCTACCACTGCTAAAGCAAGTTCAGGGCAGCCAACTCCTCCAAAATGTGTCTGGGTTTCAGTTTTATCTTCTAAGTACTCCACAAAAAAAAAAAAAAAAAGAAAAAAAACACCTCAATTCCAAGAAATGCTGTTCAAACCAGTGCCCAAGAATGGTAAGGCAAAGCTGAGCCACCCCAAGCCCAGCCTCCCTGCCAGAACCAGCATGGCCAAGGCTTGTGGTTTCTCAAATCCTGCTTGCTTATCTACTGCTCCTGTTTCCTGGTAGGATCTCTCAGGATCTCTCCTTGCCTATGATCCCTCACATTTCACTTATTGGTCAACCTAAGTGGATAACAATCTCTTTAAGCATTCAATTTTTACAAAACTTTAGCCATTTTGGTTGAAAATCCTCCCCAGGTGTCACTTCTTTCTGGTATCTTAAAATATGAATTATTAAACCATTTTTAATTTTTCTTCGGTGATATGGGATCGTTACAAATATAAATGTTTCTGTGCTATAGCTATGAAGAGCTGACAGATTCAACTTGGAAAGACAGTGCCGCAGTCTGGCTGGGCACAATCAGGAGCCACTTGTCAAAAGAAACTAACTTTATTTTTAGAACCACACACGCCAAACAAAACAGCCTCTCAGGAAAAACCCTCAGAGCCCCAACTGCCACCACCGGCTTTCCACAAGCCTCTCTCTCCAACCCAAGCCTCTCTCCCCAACAAGCCTCTCTCTCCACCTCCCACAATCCTCCTGCTCTTGAGGCCGATTGGCTGGGTCACGTGGGCGGAGACAAAAAAGTCCCCCAATGAGCAGCTCCGTGGTCTGAAAGGGCAGGGAAACAGCCCAATGAGCATCACCGCAGAGGAGCCAATCAGCTAGATGTTGCTGGGGCCGCTGTGAGCCAATCATCAGCCGGCAGCTGGAAGTTTGCTGGCAGCTGGAAGTTTGCTGGGGCCCCTTCGGCTGTGGCCCCTTCGGCTGTGGCCCCTTCGGCTGTGGCTCTCAACATCTCCGCCTCTCTGTTTAAACAAAAAGCATGTGGCTTAGGGACCGTGCCTGCCTTAGGTTGTCCAATAGTACATATGGTCCTTACCCGTTAGGTTGGTACCATTGCAATTGGATCTCACCCGTCACTGACTACCGGTCCAGTATATAGCCACACGGTGGAGAGGTC
>NW_026005558.1:0-1994 GCF_001458135.2 Marmota marmota marmota | reverse complement strand
GGCTCTCGGGTCTCTCTGTGTTAGAATCTGTAAACAAGTCAAAATAACACCTGGCATTTTGCCAGGGGAATGTTAGAGTCTGTAAACAAGTCTGGATGGCGCCTGGCAAAATGCCAGAGGGAGTGGTTTGAGAAGTAACACCAGCGAGCCATTAAGTGTGGAGATTCCTGATTGGTTGACTGCTGTATCTAGTTTATGCTAATTAGATAAGCTGTGTGGAATGTATAAATACCGCTCCTGTCCTGCAATAAAGGGCTCCCTCTCCTGCTGTATCAACGTACACAAGTTGCTCGTCACCCCCCGGTTATTTTGCTGCAGCCGGACTGCGGCATCTCTGGTGAGGACCCTCGTCCCCATCATGGGCTGCACCTGGGAGTCAGCCCTCCCAGAGCCCCCTCCACACCAGCACCGGGGTGAGGGTCAACCCGGGAACCCGGGGGCACCCCTGCCGACCTCAGCTCCCTTTTCCAGGATGAGGGTGTCCCCCACCTTCTGGGTTCCTGTTCCGCGTTCTGTACAGAAGCCATTTTTGGAGGTGTTTTGCCCTTTGTCCTGGTGAGGTGGCTGCACTCTCGCAGGCTGGGGTCCTTGACAGGCGGGGACCTCGGGTCTCGGTGCTCGGAACCGGGAGGAACCTGGTGTGGCCCCTTCCTCGGTGCCTGGTGGGGCTGTCCGGCGTCCTGGGGCCTTTCTACTGCTGGGGGCGGTTTCTGTGCCCAGGCGGCTTTGGGCAAGAGGGCCATCATGCCAGCCCAGCTTCCCCGAAGGCCAGCCTGCTGGACACGCGACCACCCTGCGTGGGCTCCGTGGCCGCATGGCTGGCGCCGCGGGCCCCTTAGACCTGGTGTGTTTTCTCGTTTGTGATCTCTACCGTTTCAGTTGCAGTGGACACAAGACCTTTGTTCTCTGTTTCCTTATCTTTACGGGGTGCTGAGAGGGGGACCCAGGGCCCGCCACGCTGGCCAAGCGCCCTGCCGGAGCCCAGCCGGCCCACTGCGGTTCTGCTTGTCCTGGGAGAACGCAGGGCTCCCTGGTCTCAGGCCCCCGGTGCTGGGTTGGCCGTGTGGAGACCTCCGTGGACGTGCTGTGGCCCTGCGGCCCTCCTGCGGCTGCGAGGCGGGACCTGAGCCTGAGGTGGCCTCCCACTGTGCTGTGCCCTGCTGTGGCTGGCCCTGTTGCAGCCCCGGGTTTGAAGTGTGTGGTTGCTGGTCTTGTTGGGTTGGGGCAGTCAGCCGAAGGTGGGGCTCTTCTGCGTGTGCTGCTGGGCCTCTGGGCACCCAGTGCTGTGTGCTGTGGGGTACTGTGCACCGAGCACCAGAGCCAGCGCCACCCCTCCCACCCCCAGGGCTGGCGGTCGCCCTGCGACAGGACAAGGGCAGCTCTCCCTGCTCCCTGGGGGCCGAGGGCTGCGTGGTCTGCAGCAGCGCCCTCCCTCTCTGCTCAAGTGTGTGCCGTGTGTCCAGGGCCCGCTGACCGCTCCCTCTGTCCCTCAGGCCTGCGGCTGCCCACTGTACTGGAAGGGGCCTCTCTTCTATGGAGCCGGCGGGGAGCGCACAGGCTCAGTGTCCGTCCACAAGTTCGTGGCCATGTGGAGAAAGTGAGTCCCGGCCAGGGGGGGCACAGAGGGGGCAGGGTCCCTGGGTCCTCGTCCCCAGTAGCCATCCCCTGGAGCTGGGTCATTCACAGGTGCGCATCCATGGCCTGGCCTCCTGTCCACCCCAGCCTCCTCGCTCATCTGTACTCTGTCCACCCACCCCCGCGTCTGGGGCAGGAGGGTGGCTCAGACCTCCTCGTGTCCCCAGGATCCTCCAAAACTGCCACGATGAAGCCGCCAAATTCGTCCACCTGCTCATGAACCCCGGCTGCAACTACCTGGTGCAGGAAGACTTCGTCCCCTTCCTGCAGGTGAGCGTCGCACCTGGAGGGACACCGTGTCCAGATGCACGCAGGCCTGGGCCCCACCGCTGTGCTGCCCCAGGACCCCCGCCGCAGTG
>NW_026005557.1:0-1995 GCF_001458135.2 Marmota marmota marmota | reverse complement strand
GATCTAATTTTGGAGTTTTTTGGCACCACAGCCTAGGTCGGGTGTGTTGGGGAGGGGTTGTGCAGTGAGTCCTCACTCTGAGGTCAGTCCTCCTGGGTTCCCCATCTCCATGGCTCATATGTGCTCTCATTTCTACTCTTTTGCTGCTGCTTCCCCACCTACCATCCACATTGCCAAAAGCAATATATTAGCTTTCTAAGCCACAAACAATGGGCTCTCCCCAAATTTATGTGGGCTTCTGTCTTCCATATCCCCTGTACTTGGCCAGGGAAAATGGGGATCACCCCATTTCCTTGAACTAGTATTCAACATTATGCCAGTCCTGCACTAGGCTGTCCCCAGCTAGTGCAGGGTGTTGGGGAGGGTAGAGGGCTCTGCCTGTTTGTACCTACCTCCTCCTAACTCTCCCTGTCTTATACCCACACTTTGAAGCTTTTGAACTTGAAAATCTAGAATTTGGCATCTTTATTCTCTGACTAGAAAGGAAAGTGGTCTCAGGGACAAAAAAAAAAAAAAAAAAGGCAAAAATAGCCAGTTTTTTACAGCAAGATCTGAGACCCCATGGAAGATGCTCCTTTCTTTCTTTCACATAAGCTGAGACAGCCCAAAATTATGTCAGTGCAAAAGGACCACGGACATGGCTGCTCCTGGGAGGCGGAAGGAGCAGACAGCATTTTAGATTTGGCTGAGCCCCGGCACCCAGCACATACATTAGCTGCTCACTCACCTCCCCCAGACAGCTGGGAAATGACACCTCTGGTGACAGAGCCAGTCCCTGGGCTTCTGCTGGGAGGGGGTGGGGCACTGCAGTGGAAGAAGATCACAGATTCTGAAGCCCTGGAAAGCCTGGGTGGGGGAGGGACGAAGCCAGCTCCTGTTTGGCTCAGAGATCAAGGCCACCAATCTTCCTCCCCAAGCCTCCAGGGATGTAGTGAGCACCCCACAACACAGGGACAATAGGCCTCCTCTAAAATGCCTCTTTCACCCTGGCTTTGACCCACCAGTAACTCACTAGTTCGATCTTCTTTGAGAAGCTGGATGGGAGTGTGTACAGCTGCTGGGTCAGTTTAGAGGACCCAGATGGATGTCAGGGATGGACCAGGCCTGAAATACTCTCTTCCCATTACCCAGGTCAAATCATTGAACAAAGTTGATGTCTACACACGTAGTTGCTCCAGAGAGAGGATGTCCAAAGTCACATCTGTGATTGGAATCCCCATGTAAAGTAGGATGTATAATCTGAGTACTGCAGGTGTTGCCCTTGCCCTCTCCTGCCTGGACAGTCTGGGAAAGAACTAGGTGTTGGCTAGCCTGCAACCACTATGTAAAGCAGCCCTACGGGGCAGTCTCTGCCCTCCTCTCTGGATTCTTTAGCTTGCTGTACCTCAGTCACGCTTGCTCCAGCTTTGCTTACAGAATACCCTGGGTCTGAACTTCAACTGTGAGGATCCGCAGCTTTCACGGGCCTGCAGGCTCTCCTAGGACTTGGTTGGGGATAGGGTTTTAGTTCATATCCCTTAGTGGCCGAGTATCCCATACCTCCCTTGAGACATCTACTTGTCCTATGATAGGGTAGGATCAACTCCCACCACTCCACTCTACCCCAGCAACAGGGTCCCAGCTACACACATTTCCGGGCCACCTGCACTGGCCCTTTCTTATTTCCCATCCTCAGCCCATTCCAGGTGCTTGAAGTTGGTTGCCAGGTGTTGGGAGACTTTGTGCTGTGAAGGGTGCATGCAGACTCGTTTACTGGATTCGCAGATGAGGGACGAAGTAGTTTAGGTGGAGGAGTGGGACCCGCGGTATGTGAGGAGTGTGGTATGCCATACACAAGACACAGGTGGCAGAGGGCTTGGGAGCGGTTGAACCAGTGGTTAGACAAGGTGTGGCGGTGGGTTTAGGGGAGCCGCAACAGTCACCTGGGGGCTCTCGTGGGTGCTGAGGCAGGTGCGGGAGCCCCAGCAACACAAGACCCCCGCCCGCCGCGCCCTG
>NW_026005556.1:0-6824 GCF_001458135.2 Marmota marmota marmota | reverse complement strand
AAAAAAAAAAAAAAAAAAAAAGAAAAGAAAATGAACAAGTTTATAGAAAATTAAAGTAGTTTATGAGTAAGAGAATTATTTATGTGCTCTGGAAAATTTTGGAATAATATTGCTTCTGTGTAACCTTCTATAAATAATTATTAGTCTATTGCTTCTGAATAAGATGTTGACAGCCGAAGTGTTTACTTTTAAAATTGTGGTAACATCTCTGTGATATTTCATCTGTTACTTGTGTATCTTCAGTGGACTCAGTTCGTTCCTGTTCTATTTAATGTATTTCACAAGTAGCAAGATGTGTTGACTACAGTGCCACTTTTCTCTTTTGACTCTAAGGTACCACCAGATCTTATTATCCAGTTTAGAAGCAGGTCAGTGTGCCTCACACGTGGAGTGATGTTGATGACTGATCCATGCTTGTGACTGATTTCTCTTAGCATCCAATCATTATTATTCCCATCCTACTCAGCTTCCACTTGAATTGTTCTCTATTCTCACAAGTGAGTGAATCTCACAGTCCTTTGGATATGTAATCACTTGTCATATGAGTGTGTCTGGAAAAAAAAAAGAAACAAATAATATTCTTTTTTATTGAGTTTTTAAAGAATGACAGTAGAATGTACTACAATTCTTATTACACAAAATAATATTCTTAATGCTGTATTTCTTGGAGTTTAAACCATGAATATTTTTGATCTGTCAAATGTCAACAAGCTGTTTGCTGGCTTCAGATAAAACCACAATGAAGTAGTTTTGTTTAAATATATTTCATAAATTTGAAAAGTGAGATTAGTTACCATTTTCATAGATACTCTATTATACTATTAATAGACAATGCACTGAAGGGCTGTATCAATGATAAAGACAGAGCTGATCATTTTGTCTCAGTAATACTCAGGCTAAATTTCCTCTCATTAAATATTTTCAAATCAATTCCATGTTATTGCTTGTGTGCTTTAAATATGTAGTTAACATTGTTACTATTACATTGAGTTTTATCCACAACTCATAAAAATGAAAAACTCAAAATAAGCCAGTGGAATATAAATGTAATGATAAAATCACTCATAAAAGTTGTAACTCAAATAGTGAACCGAACTATTACAAACTGTAGAAGGTAAATCTGTATATTCTCAGATAAACAAATTAGCAAGTGTCATGACTTTGCATAAACAGTCAAAACAGAAGAGATGATAGGAATTATGAAGATAAAAATCTTTTAAAATGAGCTTTTATTGGATTGATGATTTTTTTTTAACTTACCCCAGAGCTTTTTAGGTTAGATATCTCTGCCAATCTGGGTTATGAACTTTTCCTTAATTTTCAAACAAAGCACAATAACCTCTTTTGTAAACCAATTGAATTATTTTGAAACAATTGTCACACAATGCTTGCAAAATAAATAACTCTTATTTTTGCCAAAGGCAAGAAAGAGACCAGCACTTCTAAGGCATCATTAAAATTATATCTTCATGGTAAATATGCCACATGTTGACTGGAGAGTATTAAAATAACAATTGAAATGTTAATAACAAGTATTACATCCCAGAAGTGATGTATGGACAAATTTCCTTATCAAATGATACCGAAGACTCTGGCATGCAGTCATTTCCCTACACCTTGGAAGACCAAGTACAGAGTCTGCCTGCTAACAAATATTTCATATAAATGAAACCACTCATGTGATAAATCCACAAATGAGAGAAAATGTTCACTGATGTTTTTGTGCTTATCACATGAAAATTCATGTTACAGGCGATTAGTCAAAACTATTCAGCCATTTATTATGGAGAATTAAAAAGACATGATCAATCATAAAAACCCTGAAATAAAAATACCCTGAAGTGCGAACCCCCAAAGCCAATCCATATACTGTGAATATTTAGTGGTAAAATATCCCCCTCTGGATCTTGATGAAGTAGAGAAGAAAATCAATAGTGTGAAGGTGAATAAAGGACACATGTACTAAGTGTAAACCTTTTCAGTGCATTATTCAAGGAGTTGGGTTGCAACTTTAGGACTATGCTTTTTATTACTGAATTACCATGGCTGTCAAGAGACCGAATATTATATGAGCTTTTGCAATTACAAATGAGATTTTTTTTAAAAAAATTTGTCCATTAAAGTTATAACTTTCTTAAGTTTCTATCTCAGCATTAAAAAAAAAGGCTTAGGAAATATAACTTACATAACATACAATTAGCGTATTATAAGGGCACAGTTCAATGGAGGAACCTTCATAATATTTTCTCTAGCAGTTATGACATTTTACATACCCCCCAACATTATGCACATTTCACTTTTTTCACAAACTCACCACATGTTTTCATCTTATTATGTTTCTTTTTTTTTTCCTTAGAGAGAGAGAGAGAGAGAGAGATAATTAGAGAATTTTAATATTTATTGTTTAGTTTTTGGCGGACACAACATCTTTGTTTGTATGTGGTGCTGAGGATCGAACCCGGGCCGCACGCATGCCAGGCGAGCGTGCTACCGCTTGAGCCACATACCCAGCCCTTATTATGTTTCTTGATTGTCATTCTGACAGATGTGTGGTGACACTTCATGTGGTTTAGATTTTTATTTTTCTCATTAAAAATGTCAACCATCTTTTCATATACTGTTA
This sequence comes from Marmota marmota marmota, assembly GCF_001458135.2. NCBI lineage: Eukaryota > Metazoa > Chordata > Mammalia > Rodentia > Sciuridae > Marmota > Marmota marmota. The sequence continues at coordinate 4,201 of NW_026005556.1, read as the reverse complement.
TTTTTATTTTGGTAGAAATGTCTATTCACATCCTTTGCCCATTTTTAAATTTGTTTATGTTTTATGCTGTTGAATTGAAGGAGTTTCTTATAGAAATTGGAAATTAATGACTTATCAAATATATGATTTGCAAATGTTTTCTCCCATTCCATGGATTGCTTCTTTCATTCTGTCAGTTGTTTCCTTTTTAGTTGGATGTAGTCCCATTTGTTTTTTGTTGCTATTGTTGCCTGTGATTTTGTTGTCATGTCCAAGAATTCATTACCAAGAGCAAGAAAGTTTCCTCAGGTGTTTTGTGATTGTATGGTATTAGATCTTGAGTTTGCTTTTCTCCATTTTGAATTAATATTTGTGTATGCCCTAAGCTAAGGGTCCAATGTTATTGGTTTGGCTATGGATAACCAGTTTTCCCTCTCTATTGTATATTCTTGGCATTTTTTGCCAAAGAACAGTTGACTTCATATTTGTGGGTTCTCCATTGTTCTCCACATATCTGTCTTTATATCAGTACTATACTATCTTGATTACTGCAGGAAGTGTGATGCTTCTGATTTCTTCAAAATTGCTCTGCCTATTTGTGATCTTTTGTGGTTCCACAAAATTTTAGCATTGTTAAGTTCTCCTTCTATGTAAAACATTTTTGAGAATAGATAAGGATTTCACAGAATATATATAAATAGATTCTGAGTAGTATCAACATATTAACACTGTATGTTTTCCGGTCCATTCTATTCAATAGCCTGCCATTTTTTTGTGTCTGTCAAATTCTTTTATCAGACTTTTTGGTTTCTCAGTGAAAAAGTCTTTTACCTCCTTGCCTGGGTTTATTTCTATGTTTTATTCTTTTTGGTGGTATTGTAAATGGGACAATTTTCCTATTTCATTTTTGGATAGTTTATTTTTGGTTTATAGATATGCAACTGATTTTTTGTATAAACTGTATAATCTGCAATTTAGCTCTACTTTTTGTTTGATTTTACTGTCTTCAGTTGTGTTGCATTCTTAAATATTTGCTACCAAGAAGATCATATCATCAGAAAATAGATAATTTTATTTTCTCATATAAAATTGGATGCCTCTTTGTTTCTCATTCTCCTCCTCGTCATTAGCGTCCTTCATCAATTTTATTCTTTTACAAATCTATATATTTTTTTCCTGTGTGCTTAATTGCTCAGTCTAGGACTTCTATAATTATGTTGAATAAAAGTGAATAGGGTGAGCATCCTTGCCTTGTTTCAGATCTTAGAGGAAAATCTTTTACTTTTCACACTTGAGTATGATTTTAGTTGTGGGCTTTTCAAATATGGCTATTATTGTGTTGGAATGAGTTCTTTCTATATTTAATGTATACCTAATTTAGTGAGTTTCTTTTTTAATTGTGACATGGTACTGAATTTTGTCAAATGATTTTTTGGAATGTTTTGAGATTATTTTGCATTTACTATTCTTCATTTTGCTAATATGGTCATTTGTATATTTGTATTTTGGATAATTGTATATTTGTATGGTGATTTCTATATGCTAAGATGGTTATATGTATTTGTTAAACAATTATTGCATTCTGGGGACAAATCCTATTGGATCATGGAATATGGTTACTTTAATATGCTATTGAATTTAGTTTACTAATATTTTGTTGAGGATTTTCTCATTTATGTCCTTCAGGGATAGAATTTCTTTCTTGTATTTTTGGAATTGATATCAAGATGATAATCTTACAGAACGTTTTGAAGTATTCACTACCTCTTCTGGTTTTGGGAAGAATTTTTAAAGGATTAGAATTGATTTTTAGAAGAATTTAAAAAATCTAATGTATTACTTTTCTTTATTGTAGGATTGTGATTACTGAGTCAATCTTAATTATTATTTTTTTGGGTATTTTTTGGGTTTCTCTTTCATCTTGAATCTGACATAATAGGTTGTATGTTCCTAGGAATTTATCCATTTCTTATAAGTTGTCCAATTTGCTGCATATAACTCTTCATAATAGTCTTATGTTATACTGGCTCCTCTTCCATTTCTGATTTTGTGTCTTTGAGTCTTCTTTTTTCTTACATAAGCTATAGAGAAGAATTTGTCAATTTTATTTACTTTAAGAAGTTTTGTTTATTTTTTCCTATTATTTTGTTTTTATTATTTTTTTCTCTTCTAATTTTTATTATTTCTTTCCTTTTACAAACTTTGGATTAAGTTTGCTCTTCTTTTTTTAAGTTCCTTGAGGAATAGTTAATTTGTTTATTTTAAATGTCTTATTTTAAATGTATCTATTGCCAAAAACTTTGTTCTCTGTACTTGTTTTGCTATGATATGTTGTATTTTCATTTTCACTTGTCTTAAAATAGTTCTAAATCCTCTTCTGATTTCTTTTTAAACCTAATGGTCACTCAAGATTTTGCTTCTTGATTTCCAAATAATTATGAATATTACCCTTTTCCTTCTGCTATTAATTTCTAGTTGATTTTGTTTCAGTTTTTTTTTTCATTGTGGTCAGTAAACATACCAAATTTGTCTTCTTAAATTTTGAGATTTTTTTTTTGTGTGTGATGAGCATGTGATTTATCTTAGATAATGTTCCGAGAATATCTTAAAAGAATATATTTGTATTGAATAGATGTTCAGAATATTCTTATTGGGACCATTTGGTCTATAGTATTCAAGTCTGCTGTTTCTGTATTGTTATTAGTTTTCTTTCAGGATGATTTAATCCATAAACGAAAGTAGAGTATTAAAGATTTCTACTCTTTTTGTATTGTTTTATAATATTCCCTTCAGATCTGTCACTATTTGTTTTAAATAATTAGATACTCTCTAACTGAATTGGGGATATATAATTGTTAATCCTTTCTATTATTCTGAATCTTTGTTTATTATGTATTGACCTTTTTGTCTATTATATTTTGACTTAAAGTCTCTTTGATCTAAGTATAGCCAACCTTTCTTTTTAGGTTAGCATTTGCAAAGAATAAATTTATTCATTCATTGACTTTCAGCCCAGGTGTGTTTTTAAATATAAGATGCATCTTTTGTAGACTGCATTTGTAATACATTTTTCTATTCTACTTTTCTTGAGAAATGTAATTAATTTGTTTTCAAAGTAATTATTGTTGGTAAAGAATTACGATTGCCAGTTTGTTGTCTTGTCTCTATTTTGTGGTTATGCTTTTTCCTCTGTTATTCTCTTGTATTCAATTTTGGTTTGATGATTTTTTTGGTAGTGATATCTTTTCCTTCTTTCACATGGTTACTATGAGGCTGAATTGAACCTGCATTGTTTTAACTGATAACAACTATTCTTTAATCACACATCAATGTTCTATACTTTTATGCTCCTCACTACAAACACAGTGTTATTGTTGTTAGTTTAGTTCTTTTCATATTATACATTAACATAATTGTACTTATTATTACTTTTTATCTTTTTTTTAAAATTTTTATTGTTGGTTGTTCAAAACATTACATAGTTCTTCATATATCATATTTCTCACTTTGATTCAAGTGGGTTATGAACTCCCATTTTTACCCCTTATACAGATTGCAGAATCACATCAGTTACACATCCATTGATTTACATATTGCCATACTAGTGTCTGTTGTATTCTGCTGCCTTTCCTATCCTCTACTATCCCCCCCTCCCCTCCTATCTTCTCTCTCTACCCCCTCTACTGTCATTCATTTGTCCCCCTTGTATTATTTTTCCCTTTCCCCTCACTTCCTCTTGTATGTAATTTTGTATAACCCTGAGGGTCTCCTTCCATTTCCATGCAATTTCCCTTCTCTCTCCCTTTCCCTCCCACCTCTCATCCCTGTTTAATGTTAATCTTCTTCTCATGCTCTTCGACCCTACTCTGTTCTTAGTTACTCTCCTTATATCAAAGAAGACATTTGGCATTTGTTTTTTAGGGATTGGCTAGCTTCACTTAGCATAATCTGCTCTAATGCCATCCATTTCCCTGCAGATACTATGATTTTGTCATTTTTTAATGCACAGTAATACTCCATTGTGTATAAATGCCACATTTTTTTATCCATTCGTCTATTGAAGGGCATCTAGGTTGGTTCCACAGTCTTGCTATTGTGAATTGTGCTGCTATGAACATCGATGTAGCAGTGTCCCTGTAGCATGCTCTTTTTAGGTCTTTAGGGAATAGATGGAGAAGGGGAATAGCTGGGTCAAATGGTGGTTCCATTCCCAGCTTTCCAA
>NW_026005555.1:0-2000 GCF_001458135.2 Marmota marmota marmota | reverse complement strand
GGGAGGGGAGAGGTGGGGAGGGGGGAGGTTGGAGGATGGGAAAGGCAGCAGAGCACAACAGACACTAGTATGGCAATATGTAAATCAATGGAGGTGTAACTGATGTGATTCTGCAATCTGTGTATGGGGTGAAGGTGGGAGTTCATAACCCACTTGAATCAAAGTGTGGAATATGATATGTCAAGAAATTTGTAATGTTTTGAACAACCCACAATAAAAAATTAAAAAAAAAAAGAAATAACTTCTCTTTTGAATTTAAATTCTGGATTCCAGAAAAAGGAACTTAGGTAATCCATTAGACATAACTTTTAGACTATAAGAATTGTGACACTGAACTTTTAATGCTTGGAATTCTTTTAATTTTTCTGAAGCAATTTTAAGTCAAGGTAGCCTGCATTCCTGCAGTGGTTTAAATAGAGTTCAGATGAAATGCAGAGAAATTAGATATTGATTCATGGTTCTTTGTGTCTTTATATAGTATAAGACCTTTTCTCCAAGTTAATGACCAGCTTTTAAGGGATTAGATGTGGATTTTAGGTTTGACCTATATCTTTCCACTCTCTTTACGAATTTGCTAAAAAAGAAGCAAGCAAGAAAAAAGACGAGTATCAATCCTAACAACATGAGAGAGATGTGCTTAATTGCGAGTTAGAAGAGAATTGTCATGCAAGGTGAACAAAGGTAGAAATCATCTGTGGTTGGTTCCACATTTTTCCGGGCACTCATGGGGTACCACATTTTTGGTTTACTCTTGTGTAGCCATAAAATGGTCTATTTTGATTGGATATTTAAGAGGAGACAAGAAACAAATGTCAAGATTGTGGGGTGAAAAATGGAGGAAAGTGAAGGTAATCCCCCAGTCCTACTAATTTCCATTCATTTCTAAAGTTTGCTTTTTTTTTTTTCCCCTCCAGAGCTTTCACACGAGGAAAATGTCTGCTAATTGACCAGAAGAGTTTTGTCCTCCAGTCTCCCTGCTTCATTCTGCTGGTTCACTGTTCATCGCCACCAGGCCTGTGAGTGATCAATCATTTTTGCATCAATTGTATGGGCTTGTATACTTTTACCATATTCTCATTTAATTAAACCTGTTTTTTTTTCTGTGATTGTCTCTATGAAGAAGAGTGATAATTTGTTCATGGTGTCAGTGTGAGAATAATATTAACTATAAAACCTAACGTGTGCATGATCACTACATTCATGGTACTGACAAAACATCGATTTGAAGTGCATAATCCCTTATGGGTGTATGGAATTTTTCCTATATTATAGACAAGAAACTGAGCACTCAAGGGTTAAGTAATATTGTGAAACAAGAAATGACACGTCCTTACTGGTAATGTGTCTGCCGGCAAAAGTTTCAGGGCTATGTCATTACAGGAAACCTTCTGTACATGGTAAAGATGGAAAAGGGTTGTACATGATCTGCTGAGAGGCAATTTCTGTAAAGGTACTAATAGGTTTCATTTCATCGTTGGAATCTTACAGAACATCTGGACATATCATCTAATTTACAAAAATGGTACAAACACCTCTATTTTATATCATTGTCTTGAATTGAAAAGGAAAAAAAATGTTGTCCGTTTAGCTTATTAGTTAAACTTTGCTGGCAAGAACTTGGCAAGAATTCTGCACGATGTGATGGTTAAAGTTTGGATTTTGAAACCAGAGTCTAGGTTGGAATACTAATTTTACCACATTATATTACTTATGGTAAGTCTTTTAATCTTTAGTGCCTCCTTTTTATCATCTGTAAAGATCTGTAAAGGTAAAGTAGGGAAGATATGTCCCCCTGTCCCCAATGTGTTGGTTAATCTGAGTTCATTGCATTTCTATATGATTTTTTATACATACAGCAATACTAATGTCTATTTTGTTCTGCTGTCCTTCCTTTTCCCCCTTCCCCTCCTCTCCGAATTTTAGGATCATTTATCAATTTCTGCTCAAAAAAATGTTACCTGAGGTTTTTTTTTTTTTTTTTTTTTTTTTTTTTTTTTTTT
>NW_026005554.1:0-2000 GCF_001458135.2 Marmota marmota marmota | reverse complement strand
GAGAGAGAGAGAGAGAGAGAGAGAGAGAGAGAGAGAGAGAGAGGAAGATAGATATTGTGTCCATCTACAACGAAAAAAAATTTAAAAAAAGAAAAAAGAGATGGAGAGGGAGAGAAAGAGCATCATTGGACAGAGTTTGATTCTCTGGATCCAGCATCCCTGAAACTGGAATTCTTTTCTTTCCTTTCTCTTTTTCTTGAACATATGGGAGTTTGAATCTTCACTAATAATTATTTCCATATTTGTGATTACAATCAATTTTATTGGAACATTATAATTATATGTAAGAGTGGGATTCATTATGCTTTATTAAAACATTTACATAACTTGATCAATCTCATTCCCCAGTGCCTTCTTTTTGCCTTCCCTCCTACACTCCTCTGATCTGCTTGTTCTATTCTATTAACTTCCTTTCTATTATTATTATTATTATTAGTAGTAGTAGTAGTAGTAGTAGTTTCCCCATGTCCCTCTTCCTCCCTCCTGCTGAATCCCTTTTCTTTATTCTCTTGGTCTCTATTATTTTGTGGTGTTCCCCAAAAGCTCGAGTGTGAGACAATGCAAGGCTTGGAGGAGAAATGATTGGGTTATAGTCTTAACCTAATCAGAGAAAAAAAATCCCTGATGGTATTAACTGAGTGGTAACTGGAGGAAGGTGGTGTGTGGCTGGAGGAAGTGGTTCATTGGGGGTATGGTTATGGAGTATATATTTTGTATCTGGAGAGTGGCACAGCTCTCTGCTTTCTGATCATCATGTGAGCTGGTTCCCTCCACTACATTCTTTTGCCATGATGTTCTGCCTCACCTCTAGCCCTGAGGAATGGAGCCAGCTGTCTGTGAACTGAGACCTCTGAAACTGTGAACCCCAAATAAACTTTTCCTCTTATACAATTGTGCTGGTTGGGTTCTTTAGTCACAGCAGTGTTAATGAGATCTCTTTTTTAATTGCTTCTCTCTCTCTCTCTCTCTCTCTCTCTCTCTCTCTCTCTTCCACATATGAAAGAAAACATTGACCTTTGACTTCTGAGTCTGGCTTATTTCATTTAGCATGACATTCTCCAGTTCTCTCCATTTATCAGCAAATGACATAATTTCATTCTTCCTTATGGCTGAATAAATATACTGCACTTTATTTACCTATTTGTTGACAGACACTGAGGCTGGTTCCATAACAATTTTTAGTAGGTTATTTAACCTGTAACCCATCAATGGATAGTATAACCAAATTTGGGCATTGAGCAGTGTTGATTTTACTGAAGTCACCTACCAACTAAGGGAAGTGACTCAGTAATCAAGTCCCCTAAACATATCTTTGAAGCCTGTGTTTTATTATACAGAGTGGGAATTTTGCATTCCGCTTGAAATTATAACCTATGTTTTTAATTACAAAAACATTTTAAGCTAAAAGTTATATTGGTTTAATTTCTTCCCTACCCTTCTACATTCTTTAGGAAAATTAATGCCATTTTTTTTCTGCAGATTGTTTCATATCCCAGAGGTCACATAACTAAATTTGAGAAGCACATGCTAAAAGAAACCAAAGCGGGCCAATAGGCAGAGAACTCAGGCCCAGGAATGTCAACCACCAGAAAAATCTTCCTTCTCTCCATTATCTAACAGTCCATTTAAAGGATGTAAATTTATTTTAAAGGGGATAAGTTTAAAGAGACATCCTTACATGTGCCACCACAATGACATCATATATAAATGTTCAGGTCCTATTGAATTCCCCTTATGCCACCTTTGAAAATATAAAGGAAGGAACAGAATTTGTGTTCCATCTGAAAATAGTCTCGCTTAAGAAAACACTTCATTTGGTCTCTGTTTTAGTATCTTAAAAACCAAAGAATGAGCAATATGTAAATGAAGGCAAGGAATGATTAATTCTCAAAGTGAAGAGCTCTGCCTTTTTCTGGCAATTCTCTCGTTTCTTGGATATTTGCCTATTTGGCTTCCAATGTTTTTCTTTCTCCATCTCCCAACCTTGATCTTTACCTTCT
>NW_026005553.1:0-2001 GCF_001458135.2 Marmota marmota marmota | reverse complement strand
AAGAGATTAGTCACCAATAGTCAGTACAAATTGTGGAGCATTAAATGTCAGTGATGGGAGGGAATTCCTCAAGCTATGTTTGAAAAAACTGAAGGCTAGAAAGGGAACCTACCAGCAGTATGGAAGAGCCCCAAATAGAGCCTGTTGAGATCCTCTGACTCTCCATACACCCATGATGTTATTTTTCCTTCTGTCTCATTGCATCAGAGCTGTTTGGGCTAGTATACTTTATGAAATAGCCAGTAAATCAAGAATGTCATATTTATCATAATTTATTTTCACATAATTTAACTGCTTCAGTCAGTGTCTTTGGCTTGTTTGTGTCATTTTACTTATTTCTATTGAGATATAATTCATATGCTATAAAACTTACCTTTTTGAAAAGTGTGCAGGTTTTGTGTGTATTCACAAGGTTGTATAACTGTCACCAGTATTTAATTCCAGAATCTTCAATTGCCCCCAAAGAATCCTAGAACCCATTAGCAGTCACTCACTATACCATCCTAGCCTCTAGCCTCTGATTTACTTCTGCCTCTATGGATTTGTTTATTTGGGTCATTTCATGCAAGTAGGATCATATGATTATGTGGTCTTTTGTGTCTGGCCTCTTTCACTTAAATGTTTTCAGGGCTCAGCCATGTTGTACCATGCATCAGAACTTCATTCCTTTTTATGGCTGTTAGTCTTCAATTGTATAGTTATACATATCCAGCTGAAGTATGTATATTTGGATTGTTTTTACTTTTTTGCCTATTATGCTGCTATTAATTTTATGTTCAAGTTTTTGTATGAACATATAGTAATATCTTCAGATCTCTTGGGTATATGCCTAAAATTGGAATTGGGTCATGTGGTAGCTTTTAACTTTTTGAGGAACTGCCAAACCTTTCCATTGTATATCATTTTATATCCCCACCAGTAGTATGTGAGGCTTCAAATTTTTCTGCATTCTTGCCAATATTTGTTATTTTACAATGTTTTATTATAGCCATCCTAGTAGGTATGAAATGGTATCTCATTGTGGTTTGGATTTATATTTCTCTAATGACTACTGATATTGAGATCCTTTCCTGTATCTTTCATTATTTGTGTATCTTCTTGGGACAAATGTCGATTCAGATCCTTTCCCCATTTTAATCTGGATATTAGTGTCTAGATACTAGATACTTATCATCCAATGCTGCTGGGCAGGTTATGTTTCAGTTTTTTTGAGCCATGAGGGATCCATTCCTTATGGGATTCATTCCTCAAGGAATTCCCTTCCGCTACTGACATTTAATGCTCTACAATTTATGCTGATTTTTTAATGACTAATCTGTCTAATTCATCTGGTCACCTGTTGCCACACAGTTTATGAAAATGATTTACAAAATTTTCCTCATTCTTGAGGCTGAGGTAGTGGCTCAGCGGTAGAGCACTTACCTAGCATGTCCGAGGCCCTGGGTTTGATCCTCAGCACCACATAAAAATAAATAAGTAAGTAAATAAATAAATAAAATAAAGGTATTGTGTTCATCTACAACTAAAAAAAAATTTCCCCATTCTATATGTTGTCTCTACTTTGTTGATAGTGCTCTTTGATGCACAAATATTTTTAATTTTATAAAGTTCAATTTATTTATATTTTTCTTCGACTGTTTCATTTCTAAAACTTCTCTTTCTTCTAGTCTTTCCCCTCGTTTCTACTACCTCATGTTCCTGTGCAACAATGTTTGCAACAAACTTAAATTACATAAACCTCTGATCTGCCATCCATAATTTATAACTTCTTTAGGAAAAGATCTTCTCAAATAGGGGAGGAGAAGGGAGCCAGCACTGCAAGCCTCCTCTGTAAGGAAGGAAGGAAGTGGACCTATGGGATCAGTTAAGCCTTCGCAACAGCCCTTAGAGGTGTAGGCACTCATATTTGAGTTTTATAAGGGAACACACACTAAGATTCCATTTATCTGTCCAAGGTCATAGGCCTGGTTAAGTAGCATATTGGGATTCATACTAATCTCT
>NW_026005552.1:0-2001 GCF_001458135.2 Marmota marmota marmota | reverse complement strand
GGAAGGAAGGAAGGAAGGAAGGAAGGAAGGAAGGAAGGAAGGAGGGAAGGAAGGAAGGAAGGAAGGAAGGAAAACTGATGACCTATCTTTTTTTTTTTTAAATTAATAAAAGCACTTGCAAACAGAAACAGGGATTATTTCAATGTAGTCTCTGCTCCTGAAAGACTATGGAGATGATTCCACAAAATGCAATTAACCAATTCAATTAACTGCTGTGCTGAGTGTTCGTGGCTTACCAGTCAGGCTGGCTGTGAAAACTCAAAGAAAATGGTCCCATTTGCTGTCATTTCTTCCACGTGAACAGTTTGGAAATTGCTGCTATCTCAGTCCGAGCTGCTTCCTGTGCTCCGGCTGCGAGCCGGGCAGGTTCCCTGAAGCTCTGACAGCCTGAGGAATGCATCTCAATGTGGGTAAATACAAATGATTCTAAAACTGCTTTGGCTTTGATGAATGAGTTCATTATCAGTTGAGATCAAGTAGCTTAAGATCCATTTAAGGAGAAAGCTGTAAGTGCTCAGGGTTTTTGAAGTTGAGGGTGCTCGCGCATATGGAATTGAAAAGCAAGACGAGGACACATTCAGCCTTGAGACTCACCTCCTGTTTCCGGCACTTTCTTTTCTTTCCCTGGGCATCAGCGAGGATCTTCCACACGACTAACTCGTTACGCGAAATGCATCTGAATTCCAAGGTCTGGAATTGGGAATGCAGACATCACTACTTGGTGTCTGTCAGTCCTTCCCTAAGTCTTCATTAAACTAGGCACATGAATGAGGAGTCTCGTCCCAAGCCTCCTCTCCTGATGCTCCTCCTGGGCCCTGATTTCAGGCAGAGGGAATTCAAAAGATTAACTACCCCCAGGAGACTGTGGGATGTGGTGACAAGGACATCTCATGCAGGGATGTAGGGCAGCAGACACCCCCTTTGGCGGAGATGTTGGTCACAGCTCAGGTGGTGTAGGTGCACACAGGGGCACATGCGGGCTCTCTGTACTTTCCCTTCAGTTTCTCTGTGAACCTGAAACTACTCTAGACAGGAAGGTTTATTAATTTTCCAAAAGCCCTCAGATGTCACAATGGCCCATGGACTAGAGCTAGGGGTGGATACTAACCTAAATGTCGAAAAGATAAAAGGTGCAGACTGGAAGATGTCTGTCCCAGAGATGCATGGGGGAGAAAGGCTTGCTCTGTAAAATGGTCTAGAATATAGTTTCCTCCTCTTCCTGCTTCCTAGAACCCTCACCAACTGCTGCCTGCTCCCCATGCCCATGAACATGAGTTCACCTTCATTTGCTCACTCATTCCCAAAGTACCTTGAGAAGCCCCTAAAGCAACAGCCCTGCAGATGCCTCTACCTCAGGCAGGTGCATTCCAGGGACAGAAGACAAGCAAAAGATCCCGTCAACAAAGCCAGCAGGCCCACAGCACTGTTGAGAAATGACCCCTGGAAAGAGCTGTGTGGGGCCTGAAGGAGGAGCTCTCCAAGTAGAGCGAGAAAGAAATGCAAACCCAGGGGTGCCCCTAGCTTGCACTTCACTAAGAGAAAGGCCAGTATGGGGTGTGCCCAACCCTGAGCTTTGCATGTGCAAACCCTCTCATTAAATAACTCAGCAATTCTGTAGAGGTAACATTATCTGGAGTCTCAAGGACAGACCCCAGGGCGAGTGGTGCACAGCCCCCCATTGCCTCCTCACTGTCTGACAATGTCACCCTCAGGTACTCAGCCACCTGCTCACCTGCAAGTGGCCACTTCTCCTCCATGGGAGGAGGAGAGGAGACAATGAGTAAGATCTTCCTCTTGTACTCAAAGGCCAGGTTGTCTGATTGTCTCCAGAATTTTCAAAATAGGCCACAGGTTAAAACAGCAAGATGGATTCATGGTAGCACAATTCTCAACGGCCCACAGAGAGAAACGACCCTAACCTTCCACCAACAGATGCATCAGGGACACGTGGTATGGTAGACCCTGGAATATCATTCAGCCACAGAAGAAAATGAAACCCTC
>NW_026005551.1:0-2001 GCF_001458135.2 Marmota marmota marmota | reverse complement strand
AAGTTCAGGTTAGGTTTAGAGTAATATATAGTGTTAGTGTTAGGGATAGGGTTAGAGTTAGGCCAAGGGTTAGCATTTGGTTTAAGCTAACCAAATGAATAGGTTTAGTGCTAGTGTTAGGGCTTAGGTTAAGGTTAGGATTAGGGCTAGGATTTGGGTTACTCCTAGGGTTAGTGTTAGGGTTCAGTTTAGGGTGTTAGGGTTTGTGCTAAGTTTAGGGCTAGGGCACGGGTTAGGGTTAGAATCAGGGCTATGATTAGGGTTAGGGCTAAGGTTAGGTTTAGGGTTAAAACTAGGGTTAGGGTTATGTTTAAAGTAATGGATAAAGTTAGAGCTAGGATTTGGGCTATGGTTACACTTAGGATTAGTTATAGGGTTAGGGTTAGGTTTAGAGCTAGGGTTATGTTTAGAGTAAGGGTTAGAGTTTGAGCTAGGGTTAGGGCTAGGGCAAGCATTAGGTTTAGTGTTTGTGCTAGGGTTAGGTTTAAAGTTATGCTTAGGTCTACATTTAGGGCTTGTATTAGGACTAGGTTTGTGTGAGGTTTATGGCTAATGTTAGGGCTATGGGTAATGTAAGAGCTAGGGTAATGGTTATGGGTAGTTTTGGGGGTTAGAGTTATAGATATGTCTAGTGTTAGGTTTAAGTTTTGGGATAGGATAAGGTTTAGAGTAGGGTTTGTGTTAGGGTATGCGTCAGTGTTTGGGTTAGCATTGGGTTTATTTTTGGGGCCAGAATTAGAAATAGGGTTAGGTCTAGAGTTGGGTTAGTCTTTGCGTTAGGTCAATGGTTATTTACGGCTAGGGCTAGGTTTTTGTTTAGGACTAGGGCTAGAGTTATGGCTATATTTAGGATTATGTTTAGGTCTAGTGCTAGTATTATGGTTAGGTTTAGGTATAGGTTTACTGGTAGGACTAGTGTTAGGGTTTGGTTTAATGTTAAGGTCAAGCGTTGACTAGGGTTAGTGTTAGGGTCAGAATAAGGGTAAGGGTTAGGCTTAGGCTTTGGGTTAGGTTAGAGATAGAATGAGGTCTAGGATTAGGACTAGTAATATAGTTAGTGTTTGGGGTAAACTAAAGATTAGGCTTAAAACTAGGGTAGCATTAGGGTGAGAGTTTGGCTTAGGGTAAGGAATAGGTTTAGAGCTGGGGTTTGGGTTAGTGTTAGGGTTAGGGTTAGGGTTAAATCTAGGGTTGAGTCTGAGATTAGCGCTAGGTTTTGTGTTAGAGTTAGGTCTGTGGCTAATGTAAGAATTAGCTTTATGTTTAGGGATAGTTTTAGGGTTAGTATTAGGGCTAGGTCTAGTGTTTGTGTTAGGTTTAGGGTTAGCGTGATGTTCAGAGTCGGGTTAGTTTTAGGGTCAGAGTCAGGGTCAGTATTATGTAGGGATAGCTTTAGGACTAGGTGTAACGTTAAGATTTGTTTTAGGTTAAGGGTTAGTATTAGGGCTATAACTCAGTTTTTTGTGGGCTATAGCTAGGGTTAGGGCTAGTTTTCAAATTAGAATTAGAGTTAGGGCTAGTGTTAGGGTGAGGTTTAGGTTTAGAGATAGGGTTAGATTTAGAGTTAGGGTTAGTTCTAGGTTTAGGACTATGGCTAGGGTTAGGACTAAGGTTAGGGCTAGCGTTAGCGTTAGGCAACAGATAAGGTTGGTACTAGAAATAGATCTGGGGCTAGAGTTAGGGTTAGTATTAGGGCTAGGGTTAGAGTTATGGTTACAGTTAGCAATAAATTAGGGCTAGGATATGAGCTATTGTTAGTGTTAGGATTAGGCCTAGGCTTAGGGCTAGTGTTAGTGTTAGTGGTAGTGTTAGGGTTAGGTTTAGGGATAGCGAAAGGATGTGGTTATTCCTAGGTTCAGAACTAGGGCAAGGGTTGAAATTAGGGTTTGGGCTAGGTTTAGGGTTCGGGTTAGGATTAAGGCTAGGTTTATAGGATGAGGGCTCGGGTTTGTGTTAGGTTTAAGGCAAGAATAATGTAGAGTCCTAATGTCAGGTCTATTG
>NW_026005550.1:0-2001 GCF_001458135.2 Marmota marmota marmota | reverse complement strand
ATATATTTTTTTTTAAGAAGACATTTTTTTTCCAGGGGGAAAAACACGCAGTAGCTATAATTAGTTGGGAAGAGGAAAGAAGAACAGAGTGTGTGAATCACCAGCCCCAGCGACAGACAGAGCTGAGCAGAAGTTTCAAGAGAACTGCTGGGGTGTGGGTGAGTTGGAAGGTGTGGCATAGGGATGGTGCGCTGTCCTCAGGCTGGCTTGTGTCCTTGAACATGGGGCACAGGATGGGTACCTTTAACTGTCACCCTTTTGCTCCACCCCTACTGAGACTGTCACCTGACACCCCATCAGGGCACAGGTTTCAGTTCTGCTCCTTCATGCTCTGACCTTCCCCAGGGCTTCTGCCCAGTTCACTCATGCCAAGGCCAATGCCAGTCCTTGCTGACATGTATCTGGGCAGAAAGGCTCAAAGCTTGGATGAAGCATGGAAGGTTTGGGCTGCTAGGGATTTGAAGATCTTTTTCTTTCTTTCTTTTTTTTTTTTTCTTATGGATACCAAGGGTTGAACCCAGGGGTACGTTAACACTGAGCTACATCCCCAGTCCTTTTTATCTTTTATTTTGAGATAGGGTCTAGTTGCTGAACATCTTGCTGAGTTTCTGGGCTGACTCTGAACTTGTGATCCTCCTGCTTCAGTCTCCTGAGTTGCTGAGATTACAGGCATGCACCCAGCTGATTTGAAGACCATCTAACCAAACTCTTCATTCATTTGTTCACTTGTTCAGCAAACACTGAGCTAGTATTGTGTGCCTGGCCCACAGACAAGTGAACTGAAGTCCAGGGAAGTGCCAGGCTTAGTCCAAGTCCACACAGCTTTGAGCAGAGCAGCCTTTCTGCCTGTCTATCATCATAGCTCTGCCAAGCCAGACCCTGGGTAGGGATCTGGGTCACCAAAGTGACCACAGCCAGGCCTCATTCTCACTGAGCCTGTGTCCTGAAGGAGAGGCAACCATCCACCTGCAAGACAGGAAATAGGAGGCAGCTCCTGAATTATTCTGGTGGTCACAGAGGACTTCATGGGGAGGAAGTGAAAGGTGTCCAAAGGCTAGAAGCAGAATGAGAATGGCCTTCCTGCTGGTAGGGATATTAAGTGACTTTGTATCTGGGTTTAGACAGTAGCAGGAATTAGAGTCAGGTGGTTGCTGGAGAATATGGTTTCTTGAGTCAGGTCATTACAATGACCAATTCCCTGTGTTTCTCCTAAGCATCCTACAGGGCACAAGCTGCTGGCCAGGAGCACCTTAGGACAGTACTCACACATGACCCTGGTTCTTGGAGACCTCTGCTTGTTCTTTTCATGTCTGAGGGCCACTGCCCCAAGGGAGCCCTTGTCTGAACAGTCAATGGCTAAGGAAGTTGGGCCCCTGGTTTCTCCCTCCCTCCCTCCCTCTTCCTTGGCTGAGCCCTGGCCATTCAACTCTTTAGGGGTCCCAGACCCCAGGAGGTACACTGGAGTAGTGTGGCCTATGATTGAGAGCAGAGGTCCTGAGTCCCCAGGGAAGGGATGCTTCGTCTACCGGGAGAAAATGGTATTATTTGGCATACAGAGTGCTCCTTCCTAACCCCAGACCAAATTAGCCCTCCAAATTACAGGCTGCATTTCCTCCAAATTGGAGATTGGGTGGGAGAACCGAAGCTCAGCTCTCCTTCTTGCTTCCTGTTCACAGAGGGCCCTCAGCTGGCACAATCCCAAGTAAAAGGATCACGTTAGAAAAGAATTCTAGGGGCTGGGGATGTGGCTCAAGCGGTAGCGTGCTCGCCTGGCATGCGTGCAGCCCAGGTTCAATCCTCAGCACCACATACAAACAAAGATGTTGTGACCGCTGAGAAATGAAAAATAAATATTAAAAAAAATTCTCTCTCTCTCTCTCTCTCAAAAAAAAAAAGAAAAGAAAAGAAAAAAAAGTAATGGGAGGAGGCTGGGGTGCCGTG
This sequence comes from Marmota marmota marmota, assembly GCF_001458135.2. Lineage (NCBI taxonomy): Eukaryota > Metazoa > Chordata > Mammalia > Rodentia > Sciuridae > Marmota > Marmota marmota. The sequence continues at coordinate 60 of NW_026005550.1, read as the reverse complement.
GCTCATGCCTGCAATCCCAGCGACTCTGGAGGCTGAGACAGGAGGATCGCAAGTTCAAAC
>NW_026005549.1:0-2001 GCF_001458135.2 Marmota marmota marmota | reverse complement strand
CTCCTTTGTGTGTTCCCCCCCCCCTCATAAAAATGCCGGGTGCATGTTCTCTTTTCCAGCGCTTTCCACTGACCCTTAAGGTCGCAAAGCCATTCCACCCTCAGTATGAAAATTACTTCTGTGTCCTGTGCTTTCCCGCTGTTTTCTTAGCTTACTGTTGCGGCCAGCTCTTTTGAACCCGGCTCATCTCATCAGCGCAGATCTCTGGCGAGACTCCTATTGCTTCAGGGAGCTAGTTCCATGGTTCTTCACTCAGGGCTGACTGTGCCCCTCACCACGCCGGGCTCTGTGGATACAGTACATCCCGTATTTCAAATCCTGATGTCTGGGTTTTATCCTCATTCACTCACTCCCCACCTCCAACCCTAAGTCCCACCCCTTCCAGGAAAATGTATAACATAGGTTTAGAAAGGGAGGAATCTGATACAAGAGGCCAGATACCTCTAAGTGCAAAGATATCAAAATCCTTAATGACAAAGCACATGGTGCCTCAGGCTGTGCTGAGATGCACCAGGGCCTCCCCTTGGTGGGGCCTGGGACCCTGAGCCCACCTTCCCTTCTCCACCCACTTCGCACCCTCCGACTTGTCCACCCATGTCACTCCCCATGGATGTCATCTCTACCACATCTTCCAAAGTGAGGCCTTCATTGCCTCCATATGGGTTTGCTTTAGGTAGGCCTTGGGACCCTGGGGACCCTCTCGACCATTTGTGGGGCCACCATTCACCTGTCACAAGTCACCCCTGGAGCCAGTGTCATCTGCCCCGTTTCTGCTGGTGCCTCAACACCTAGCTGGGTACCCTCCCTCCAAAATAAATAAGGGCTGGGATGGTAGTCAGTGTTACTAGAGCATTTGCCTAGCATGTGCAAGGCCCTGGGTTCCATCCCAGTACCACATAAAAATAAAGTAAAATGTAAACGTATAAAAAATTAGAATAGTATAATGTATGCACTTTTCGGTTTCATTAAGTCTTAACTCACAGTTGCTGGATCCCCTGCACTTCTCTTCCCAAGTCCACATTCAGTGACATTCTGCTGGGAATTTGAAATCCACTATGATGGGAGGATGGACTCAGTGGCTCTTCCATCCTCACCCCCAAGAGCCCGGTGTTAAACACTTGCCAGCATACCACTGCTCAACTCCCATACCTGAATTATTTTAGAACATTATATTATTTTGATTCAGTGGGTACATCTAAAAATAAGGACTCAAAAAATACCACGAAACCTGTGTCACATAGTAAAAAGTTGACATTATTTTAGCATGGTTAAATGTCATTGTTCAAATTTTCCTGACAACTTTATATTAATTACTTTACCCATGATTTATTCAAATCAGCTTTTCAAATATGTCTATACTTGCAATTAGTAAAATCAAGTTTGTGGAAAATGCTAGAAGACACATCCTAATTTCTTTAACAACTAAATTGAAGGGGAAAGAAAGAGGGGGGGGGTAGGAACCCATGCATTTAAACAAGATTGGAGCAAGTCAAGCAAATGCAGTCAAAGACCCATCTGAGGAACAGATCTGATTTCTCTCAGTTGACCTCACATGCTATTGCATATTGATCTTATAAACCTGTTCTTTGCTAGACCTTCTCCTTTTTTAGTAATTATTTGTCTTTGGAATTTTTTGGAGGAGGAACTTATTATATTTAGTTAAATCAACTGCAAAAATGATAGTTTCTCCTCTTCCTTTTGAATTCTCAGGCCTCTAATTGCTTTCTTTTATTTATTGAATTGGCCTATATGTCCTTAACACATAATATGTATAATAGGGTATAGTAATAGCATGATGATATGAGGTATTCTTGTCTTTCTTACTTCCTGATCCTAATAGTAGTGGAAAAGCTTAATGAGGTTCCTCATTAATTAAAATGTTAACTTTTGGAGATTTCACATATTTATAATATATATTGCACTATGCATATTACATATAGTTTTATGGCATATATGTAGAAAAGATATATATATATATATATATATATATATATATATATA
>NW_026005548.1:0-2001 GCF_001458135.2 Marmota marmota marmota | reverse complement strand
AAAAAAAAAAAAAAAAAAAAAAAAAGACAGGTCTTGCTTAGTTGCTGAGGCTGGCTTTGAACTTGCAATCCTTCTGCTTCAGTTTCCCAAGTTGCTGAGATTTCAGGCATGCACCACCATGCCAGGATATTTTTTCCTTATTTTTGTTGATTTTATTGTCCATTCTGTTTTTTGGCCTTGGTTTAATTTGGAAATTTCGTTGTATTTTTCCATTATCTTAATGGCAACTTTTTATTATCTGGAATGTGTACTTTGTTACCATTATTTGAAAGCAGGGCTCCCAACTATTTTCTCACAACAACAATCTATTTTTCCTTGTACTCCTTACTGAAATAAAATGATATTTCCAGACTATTTCAATTCCCATTCTTGCCCTAGTTGAGAACTTTCAAATATTTCCTCTCCATTCCACCATACCCAATGCCTATATTTTCCAAAGATAATTTACTTCTAGATTATTATTAAAATCTCCTTTGCAGGAACCTCTTGTAATTTAAGGATCTTTATTTAGTACTCATATCACATGTTCTAAGGTATTCACTCATGATCAATTTAGGTTAAGCTACATATTATATATTTTCAGAAATACAATCATCTATTTAAACTTTAGTACTTGAGGCCTCTGTTTTTGTTCCTTTTTTAAAAAAATTTTTAGTTGTAGATGGACACAATACCTTTATTTTATTTATTTATTTATTTATATGTGCTGTTGAGGATCGAACCCAGGGCCTCACACATGTTAGGCGAGCGCTCTATCACTGAGCTACAACCCCAGCCCTGTTCCTTTGTTTTTGATTTGAATTTCTTAAATATTTTTCTCAAATAGATCATATGACTGCTAATTTTTTATTTATTAAAAATCCTCAAAAAAATCTCTTTTTAACCCTAATGGATAAATCAAATATTGACTGGGTATGAGATTCTTAGATTGCAATCTTTTACTGCCAGTAGAAGATCTACTTCCTAGGACTTCAAATATAGTGTATGAGGTGTCCAATACTCATTTTACTTTTTAAAAATTTGTGGATAGATTATTTTTTCTGACTATAAGCTTAAGATTTATTTTTTCACTTTTGAGAGTTCAAAATTTTACCAAAATCTGCCTAAGTATATGTCAGCCAGCTATTGTCATAATAATGCTGCATAACAAACTACTGTAAACATCTCAGTGGCATTAAACAATATGCATGTACTTGTTTGTTACTCACACATCTATAAATCTAGGCTCGGCTTACTTCTAAGCTTCAGATTGGGTCCAGGTTTACTTGATGTATTTTCGTCTTCCTTTGATCAGGAGCCTCTCAAAGCATGTTATTTTCACGGGAGAAAGCAGAAGCACAGGGTGGTGAGCTCAACTATGCAGATATAATTCAAGTTTCTGCTTGTACCATATCCATTAACATTCCAATGGTCAAAGTGTGTCCCATGAACAAACCCAAAGTCAAGAGTTAGGGAGGTACAATCTGTTCACCCATGTTAGGGAAGGGGAAGGAAATCATTATTTGTTGAGTACTAACATAACGTACTAAAGTGTGTGGATTATCTACTATCATTCTCATGGAACCTACTGGGAACTCACTGCACCTTTTCAATCTGTAAACTGAGGACTTTGTTTTGTTCAAGAAAATTTTAACTTATTTCTTGCTTCATCGTGCTTATCCTCCATCAGTTTCCTCTCCTTGATGTCCTATGTTTGTTTATTATATCTCCTACCTTTATCCTTCAAGTTTCTTATCTTTGTTTTCATAATTCCATCTTTCACATTTTTGAGATAATATGTTTTGAGATATTTCTCCCCCTTTACCCGAGTTACTTACCCTGGATTTCCTAGTAGCCATCCTCTTTTTTAGTTCATCTGTTGTATTTTAAAATTTGACATTATGGGCTAGGGGTATATAGCTCAGTGGTAGAGTGCTTGCCTACGATGTGTGAGGCCCTAGTACCAAAAACCCAGCCAACCAAAAAAAAAAAAAAAAAAAAAAAAAAAAAAAAAAAAAAAAA
>NW_026005547.1:0-2001 GCF_001458135.2 Marmota marmota marmota | reverse complement strand
AGAGAGAGAGAGAGAGAGAGAGAGAGAGAGAGAGAGAGAGAGAACTGCTTTAATGACACCATGGGTCTTACTTGTACATGTAAAAAAAGTATTGGCTAGAATGTGATGTTCTTGGCAACTAAAAATAGAATGGTTTCTCTCCTTTACAGCACTATGCTGAAAAGCTTTTTTCAGTTCTCAAAGGTGTGTGGTCACTAAAATATGAACACTGAAGTGTTAGACACAAAACATTAGTTTGAGGATTTTAGAACACATACTCCTAATAACTGAGACATTTCCTTATTCAAGAGAGCACTGGAACTATTTAATGAATATATTATAAAAATTTAAAAAATTATCAGATAAAATAGAGAAAGTACAAAACTAAGACTTTCTATGAAAGGAAAATCTCAGCATCAATGATATATTCAATGTCTATATATAAATATAGATGCTCTACTAAACCATGACTGTAGGAGTGTCATCTACAAGATTGTTTTGCTTGCTATTTCAGAAACCATAAACATGGTCACATTTACTTATTTTATATCTGTGAATATTATGATTCAGGTAGTGAAAATATTTCCTGCACAAATATTCAGGTAATTGCTGGGCACAGTGGTGCACGCCTGTAATCCCAGCGGCTAGGGAGGCTGAGGCAGGAAAATTGCAGGTTCAAAGCCAGCCTCAGCAAAACCAAGGCACAAAGCAATTCAGTGAGACCCTGTCTCTAAATAAAATACAAAATAGGGCTGGAATGTGGCTCAGTGGTCAAGTGCCCATGAGTTCAATCCCCAGTGCCAAAAAAAAAAAATCAGGTAATAATTATAGTGTAAATGAATAAAGATTAATTGATGAAGATGAATTTCATTTCTTTTCCTAATTAGTTCTAGATTTTTCTTTTACTTCCTTTCTTTTTCTCTCTTTCTTTTTTTTTGTTTTTGTTTTTGCAACTTTAGTACTATGTTATATCAATAATTCAATGAATAAAATGTGGTATAAATTGTTACAGAGCTGGGGCCTCCTGAGAAACTGAAGCAACACAAAGACTCTGCTTCAAATCCAGATTCTTGCAACCAACTCAGAAAGATTTCAGACATGTCACTCAGAGTAACAGGAATGAGTTTATTGAAGGGACAGCAAAGGGGAAAGGGGACATTCTTTTTTTTTTTTTTGAGAGAGAGAGAGAGAAAATTTTAATATTTATTTTTTAGTTTTCGGTGGACACATCTTTGTTTGTATGTGGTGCCGAGGATCGAACCCAGGCCGCACGCATGCCAGGCGAGCGTGCTACCACTTGAGCCACATCCCCAGCCCAAGGGGATATTCTTGAGGGAGAAAGTGGGTCCTTTCAGTGAAGAGAGGGACAATGTGCGTCTCCTGCACTCCAGATTTATTTGAAATCTCAGAGAAGTTTCCAGAGAGTCCAATCCAGGTCCACCTCTTGATTTTTGACTGATAGCAAGATGGCATCAGACTTTCATTGTCATGGCAATTCTAGGTCACATTGTGTCCCAACCGGCAGGACACATGGGCAGCGAACCTAGATGGGCAGGAATGAAGGGACAAGAGACACGAAAGGATGACAGCAAGACAGGAGTTCTGATCAAGCTGCAAACTTTTATTGTTCACACAATAAAATGCTGGGGATGGGGAAGCTCTCTAATCAGCAATTGCTGGATGTGGGTGGTAAAACTGCCAGCTGCAAGATGTCTGATGATCCTGATAACCGTAGGGTGTTCCAGGGAGATAGGTAGCTGCAGGATGTCTCCCAGGGGGCTGTCAGGCTATTCTTTGAAGGAGAATTTCCTTCTAGCCCCTGACATCATTGGCCTATGCTGACCAGTTCTAATTGTATTTTTTTTTTCTTTTTTGTACTAGGGATTGAACCCAGGGACACTTAAACAATGAGCTACATTCCCAGCCATATATATATATATATATATATATATATATATATATATATATATTTGGGAAAACATATAATGGCAGCAGCACCCCAGAGAAAAACCCCAGCATGGC
>NW_026005546.1:0-4334 GCF_001458135.2 Marmota marmota marmota | reverse complement strand
GTTTTAGCTCTAATTTAGAACTATTAATAATTTAATAGTTCTAATTTAGACCACATCCTAAGATTAGTAGCTAGTAGAGAATATGTGTGTACTGTCAATATTATCCTTTAAACATTTCTTCAATCTGTCTTCTGCCTCTACTCTCTTCTAAATTATCAGAATTTCTCCCTGAACAAATACAATACACACCCCTGTGCACTGTAAAAACCCATTCTTAGCTCATCCTCACTGTGTTTTCTATACTGCAGTCCTTATTCTAAAATATACACTGTTATCATGTTGCTATCCATTCAAAATCTCTCTAGTAGTTTCCTGTAGCTTATAAAATTGAGGTAGTTCTTCTCCTCATTTGGCTGCATCTAGGGTCCACACTCTACAAAGCTATGCTCTGTTTCTAGCCTGATACCACTACTGCAATCTCAACCCACAAACCAGCTCCTCCTACCCCAATTTCCCCTATATTTGCTTCTTTCTGAGTGTTGATACATCCCTGTCCTTCCTCTCTCAGATGTTTCTAGTCTCTCCTCCAAAGCTAATCATCTTCCTCAGCTGTTCCTGAATACTGCATGTAATTCTTTAGATTTCGATTACAGAACACTTTCTAAACCACAACTACTTTGATTAATCCTGATCCATGGAGTCTTGGTGAGCATTATGGTTTGGGTGTGAGCTGTCCCCCAAAGGCTAGAGCGTGAGACAATAAAAGAAGGTTTAGAGGAGAAATGATCGGATTATTAGAGACTTAACCACATCCGTGAATTAATTTGCTGAGTGGTAACTGAAGGCAGGTGGGATGTGGCTGGAGGATGTGGGTCCCTGGGGGCGTGGCCTTGGGGTATAAGTATTCAAGGAGGGGTGTCTTGCTTTCTGATCTTCAGATGAGCCACTTCCCTCTACTACTTTCACCATAATGTTCTGCCTCACCTCAAGCTCCAAGAATGGAGCATACTGACCAAGGACTGAGACCTCTGAAACTGTGAGCCCTTAAATAAACTTCTCCTCCTCTAAAATTGTTCTGGTTGGGTCTTTTAGTTGCAGCAACAAAACAGCTGACTAAAACAGCAGCACCCTAGTATCTACTAGTGCACGAGGGGGGTTAGTGTTGCTAGTGGAGCTCTTATGTTGCTTAGGTCAGAGTGAAATAAAAATATGGAGACGATTCTCCCGGTAAAAGGTTGCATTTGGGAACAAACAAAGAGAAGGATTATTATCAGGTATACTCATGCACAGGTCAGGGTGGCCCCTGGTCTGTCTGTGGTTCAAAGAAAGCTTAGCATTTCATTGAGAAAGAAAAACCACTAAATTTTTTTTGACTAAAGCTCGTTGGTAATTGTGTCATTGTGCAAAATTGGTGAGGTCTGAGTGGCAAATGGATACAGTTACCAGGACCAACTAGTTTTAAAGTCATAGCAGGATGTTTGTTCGGAATGACCTTGAAAGACTATCTCAGTCACAGGCTTAAAGGACTGGCAGCTCTTGTGCTGCTAGCTGTTTGGTGTGACTCAGATAACAAACTATGGTTTGGAAAATTAGTCTTGTGATAATTCCTGATATCAGGCAGATAATGTGTGAGAACCCACATCCATGGCTTTCAATGGCCAATGTTTGACACAGGTGGCCCCATTTTGAATCTGAAGTTTCCACCCTTAGCTTTTTAATTTATGGACATAGTCTACTTACCAACAAACCAGATGGAGAAGAATGTTAAGGTGCCTTAGGCTTTAGACATCTTGGCCAACCTGTGTTAAAGGATGCTGTGCTTGTAAGAATTTAAAACTTTCAGCCAAAGTTATAAGATTATTTTATTTGGAGGGGCAGTGTTTCTAAATAGGATTATTTAATATGTGCTGATATTTGAAACAAAAAAGTGATGATTAATTCAGAAACAGTTTAATAGTTGAATTCAATAGATTTCATTCAGATTTTGTGGATTTAGCACTGAGAAATTAGACAAGTGAGTTTGAGTAAAAAGATCATTGGAAACCAGATATTAACAATAATTCATTTTCTGTTGCTTAATCATATCCTATTGTGTTTTTCCATTTTGATATACATCTTTATTTTGCTTTGGTACTCATTGTTGTGTAGTTTTATTTTTAAACTTGCTAATTCTTTTCAGAAAAGTGTTGATTTTAATTTCTTACCTTTATACTTTGAGATACTTTTGTGAGTTGCATTTGTGATGATTTATGTTCTTTTCATTTAGTTTTCTAAGAGAAGTACTAGAAAAATTTAGGATATGCTGATAATTAAAGAATGAATGCAAGGTCTACAAGGGAAATAAATTTACTTCCTCTTTCTGTACAGTAGAGGAGGCAAAACTTTATGTCTACCTTCTTAGATTTCCAGCTGAACCTGAGAATTAAATTAGAAGATAGAATAATGAGAGAAAAACATACAAATTTAATGTACAGTTTGTGATATGGAGTTCCTTATAATAAAATAAAGGATAAAAAAAGTAGCAAAACTTAAAATGACTTTACACTGTGAAGAACAAAGAGTCAACTGAGGAAAAGAAATTGTGTGGGGAGGCAAAAATACGTTATTTTGACAAGGTGTGTTTGTACACTATACTCTGCTGTGGTAGCCAACAAAGAGTATTTCTTTTCTCCTGGTACAGGTAGGGAACTTCTCTCATTTGAGTTTGTATCCCCTCTTTTGGGGAGGGAAGGAGATTAGAATGCTCCTTTTGCACTCATTCCTTTAAGTGCCTTTAGTTCAAAGTAACTCTTATGCTAAAGTGGCATATTTTGGAGAAGATAATTTATTTAAATTAAATTAATTTAAATAGGAATTTTCAGAAAGTCTCATCAGATGTTATATAGCACCTATATTTTGCTATTTTTGAATTTGAAAATATTAAGGAAAAATACAGTGATATTATTGAAAAGATCATGAGTTAACAGCATGGTTGACTGTAAAATGTAATGATTCTTCTTGAAAATTTGCTTCATAATTATTGCTTGAAACAAAAATTTTGATTATTAGGACTGAAATTAGTGCTACCATCGTCTTTTTGCTTCTAAACAAAAGAATCCCTGCCCCAAATAGAAATCATAAGTGTTTATATCTCAAAATTCAAAATACTTTAGAAATTCTATCCTGGATAAATGAAGCTAACATACATTTGCTCAATAGAATAATATCAAAAGTCATTCATAACGGAATCTTTCAGGTATGAAACTTTTTTTGTGTGTTTTAATTGTAACATCTTTTTTTTCCTGTCTGTATTGTAGTTACAAAATTTCACTAAAGAGTTATAAAGGGAATTGGGTGTCTTGGAATATAACATTTTAAAATGCAAAATGTAAGACATGAACTTCGAATTTTGCTGTCTCCTTTTCTACTATTATGCTAAGTTAGAAAACCACAGTTAAGTGATTTACAATTTAATTTACTTTAGCGAAAGATGCATTTCCCATAGACTTCCAAGGGTTAAAAGAAATGAGGCAAGTGCCAGGAGGAAGTCAGACACTTTTAGTATTTGCAAATAGAATAACCTACAGGAATGCTTTATCAAACTGCTGAACAAGCAAGAATTTTACCATCTTGTTGGATAATCTACTGATTAAAAAGTATTTCTCTGCATAGGCAATCATTTGTATCTGTAGCCTTGGGCAAGGTCTCTCCATACATTTTAAGTTGTACTTTAAACTGCCTGCCAAAGACAGGTAGTACACATCAAACCTTGTCTGTATCCTCTTGTTTATGAAATAAAATGCTAGTGAGTCTTCCTTGAATATTTATTGGAGTGTTGTGAGGTTTCAAGAGACAAATAAGTGATTCACTTAGCAGGAAAGGAAACACCAATCAATAAAACATTATTTGTCCCTGGTTTAAATTTGTTTAAGCAATTTAAACAAATAATATTTTTAAAATTTATTTTACTGCAATAGTTTGACTTTAGCATATGGGTTATTTACAGAAAATATTAAAGACATACATCACAACTGATTACTGCATAATTAAGGCATTATTTTCCATTAAAATTAGAAATTTAATCACTGGCAAATTAGAAGAAACTAAGATTTCTTTAGGCTCTATTACTATTATAACAGAAAGTTGACAATACCCAAAGAATAAAAGTTAATATGGGATTTAGTAATTTTATTAAGAAAACTGTCAACTTCATCTGCCGACTTTTGTAGTTAGTTGCACCTACCTATGTGTGCCTGTTTGTGAATTCTGTTTTCTCTGTCTTACTCTCATACACACTAACACATATATACACCTATTCCTTAATTCAAAAGATTCAAATTAAGCACTTCCTCTATTCTAGGGACTATGCAGGCAAAGGATCATGGAAAGGAATCTGTGCCCTGAGGGTTAACAGC
>NW_026005545.1:0-2001 GCF_001458135.2 Marmota marmota marmota | reverse complement strand
GCCCCAGGCCGGGCTGACAGCAGGACAGCAGGAGCAGGTGGAGGGCGGCCGGAGCCCAGGCGGCCTGGGCCCCGGGGTCCACCTCTGTGTTGGCCAGGCCTGGCTCCTCTCCCCCCGTCCAGTTACTCGCCCTCTCTGTGCCTTGGTCCTCTCCTCTGCCAACGGAGACAAAGCCGACCCACGTCAAGGGTGGTTGAGAGACGGCCGACTGCTCCGCGGAAGCTCTGGACGCCCAGCTGGCGGACACGCGCCCGCGGCTGCACCAGGGAGGCTGCGGTCAGCGGAGGCTCACGCAGAGGCTCCCAGTAAATGCTCACACGCAAAGAGGCGGCAGCTCTGTGCCCACACGTGCAGAGACACACGCCCCTGTCACACACAGGCGTGCACAGACACACGTCCAGATGTAAGAATGGAGGGGCACAGCAAGTGTGCAAAGCGCACACTCACCCACTAGCACGGGGCAGATGAGGCTTCACACCCTCCAGCCCGAGCCAGCCCTGTGCGCCTCCCCCCACGCGGGGACAGTGGCCTTCCTGGTCCTTTGACAGGCACCTGTGTCACCTCTCAGGTTCGCCCAGGGCTGTTCTGTGTATCTGACCACAAACACCTGAGGCCACCACTTCAAGAGGACAGTGGCCCTGGGCCCAGCAGCCTCTGGCCCTGTCGCTGTCCCTGGAGCCAGGCCCCAGACAGAAGTGGCCACAGGGGACGGGGAGGGGCTCCCCCACCTTCCAGGGCTGCAGCCCCAGCCTGAGGTCAGGTGACAGTGTCGGGCACGAGTTTGCTCTTCCAGCCCACGTCAGCTGGGGCTGAGCACCTCAGTGGCCAAGTGCCTCCGCTGCCCCGGGGCCTCCTCCCCTGCTCCCGGGCCTCCTCCGCTGCTGGAAGGCGGGAGGCAATCACCCACTGCCGGGTGCAGCACAGAGTCTGGCCACAAGGGGCGCCCAAGAGACAGGGCCAGCCATTCACATCATTGACAGCTCCGTGACCTGTCACCCACCAGCTGCAGCTCGGAGTTGGTGTTCTCAGCTGTGAAAAGGAAGCAATAATAGTGCAGCCCTGTAGGTTTGCTGCAAAGATTAAATGAGATAACGCACGTAGCAAGTGCTCAGTATTCTCCATTGTTAATGTTTTGACTTGTTATGAGGTAAGAACTGGGTAGGGGTCCTCAGAATCAGAAGATCCAGCTAGGCACGGTGCACGCGGCTGTAGTCCCAGAAGCTCAGGAGGCTGAGGCAGGAGGATCTCTCTCTCTTTTTTTTTTTAAGAGAGAGGAGAGAGGAGAGAGAGAGAATTTATTTTTTTTAGTTCTCGGCAGACACAACATCTTTGTTGGTATGTGGTGCTGAGGATCGAACCCCGGGCCGCACGCATGCCAGGCGAGCGCGCTACCGCTTGAGCCGTATCCCCAGCCCCAAGACAGGAGGATCTCAAGCTTGAGGCCAATCTCAGCAACTTAGCAAGAAATAAAAAAATAAAAAAGGGCTGGGGAGGTGGCTCAGTGGTTAAGGAGTCCTGGGTTCAACCCCTGACACCAAAAAATAAAAAATCAGAAGATCCACGAATTCGGATATGAAAAAAATACATTTTCCCCAGTACTAGGGATGGAACCCAGGGTCTTGCACACACTACAAGTGCTCTGCCACTGAGCCAGGTCCTCAGGCCCCAAAGCCTTCATTTCATTAACCTGCAACTGACCTTTTGCGTTTAGCTTCAACTCTGATTCACGACACCCATGGCAGTGTGAGCAGGATCTATGACTTTGTCACCAACAGAAATCACAGATATTTTTACCTCTCACAGCCTCTTTCCAGATGCACATGGGCTGCTTCCTTTGTGTGTGTGTGTGTTGCTGTTGTTGTTGTTTTCCATTGAAAACATTATTCTAAAGATTCCCTTTAGTTATTAAAGTGCAGGATGAAGTGCTTGAAGGAAAAGGGTGTTGACCTCAGCAACTTTGAAATGCATAGAAATAGGCTGGGTAAGGGGATGGGTGGATGG
>NW_026005544.1:0-2001 GCF_001458135.2 Marmota marmota marmota | reverse complement strand
CTTTTTTTTTTTTTTTGTGATGCTGGGGATTGAACCTAGGGTCACACTCATACCAAACAAATACTCTACCAAAGAGCTACATCCCCAGTCTCTCAGTCTCTCATTTCTTTTCTTTTTTCTTTCTTTCTTTTTCTTCTTCTTCTTTTTTTTTTTTTTTTTGGTGGGAGGCAGGGCAGGGGATACCAGGGATTGAACTCAGGAGCCCTCGGCTACTGAGCCACATCCTCAGCCCTCATTTCATTATTTTTAATATCTTCAATATCCATGTAGATCATTCAGTTCTCTGGCCAATTCCTGACCTTCTTTGCCTCTGACAATCTGATTTTCCCTGCTCTCCACCATTCCCCTGTATCATACCTTCAACTTGGTTGCCACCAATAACAACCAAAGTTCCAAAAATTTAATCCACAATTTTTTCATGCCAACCCCCAGTATCCCACTCAACCCTATCTGGACTTCCCATGCATTGAATCACTTTATGCATTACTTTTGTGTGGAGAAGAGATTGAACCAAGAGGAGCTCTACTACTGAGCTACATTCCTATATCCTCAGTCTCCCTTTTGTAAATTAGTTTGTTATAGTTATTGTAAGCAAAAATAACCAAAACAGTTTTAGCACCATAATGAAAGCACAAATAATTAAGATGGGAACAGACTTCATGGATCAGCTATGCCTTTTACTCAGCAGCAGAGTCTATCAGTCAGGCATCGGAGGGGCTCAGTTTTTTAGAAAATGGCCCCCAGGAAAAGTATGGGTTTATACAGGTTACATTGGGAGGTGACTTAACAGGACATGGGCAAAAGGTTGCTAACTTTTGGAACTTGTTTTTGCTGGGCACTGTTTTTACTGGGCAGTGGGTTTTTGGTTTTTTAAAAAAAATATTTTTAGTTGTAGATGGACACTTTATTTTATTTGTTTATTTTTATGTGGTGCTGTAGATAGAAATCCAGTGCCTCACATATGCTAGGCAAGGGCTCTACAACTGAGCCACAGCCCCAGTCCCACTAAGCAATGTTTTTACAGTGTTCAAATGCTTATCTTTTCCTCCAGGAGTCATTGTATTGTCACAGGGACAGGATTAATGTGTAGTTTCACTGCCATTGGGAGAGAATTTATTTGGGAGAGGATCAATACTTGTCTTCTTCCCAGGGACTGCTATTTTTGGATTGATGGTTATCTCCTTTCCAGGGTTTGTTTTGTCACTGGGAAAGAATTTATTGGGGAAGAATCAATGTTTTGGCTTCTCCCTCCCTCCCTCCTCCTGGGTCACACACTGCTTGGGGGTTGTCATTTCAGGCTGTCGGTTCCATATTCTTCAGTTATACATAACTTTGGGGTTAATTTTGATATAATTATATAAACGTGGAATATAATTTTCTCCAATTCCATTCCCAGTACTTCCCCTTTCTATCTCCTCCTCCTTCCCCCTGTTTCCTTTCCTCTACTCTATTGATCTTTATTCTATTTATTTGTAGTTTTAAAAATTAGTGCATTGTGGGCTGGGGTTATGGCTCAGCAGTAGAGCGCTCCCCTCACACATGCAAGGCCCTGAGTTCCATCCTTAGCACCACATAAAAGTAAATAAATAAAATAAAAAATTGTGCCATTCATATAAAAATTAGTGCATTGTGGACCTAAATAAAGGTGTAATAAAATCTACCATGGTACATTCATATATGTATATAGGAAAATTAGGTCAGATTCATTCCACCCTTCCTCCCCTTTCCCATCCCTCCTCCCTCACCCTGAGTCCTCTTCTTCTCCTCAATTGATCCCTCTTCTTTTTTTTTTTTTTAATTTTTTTATTGTTGGTTGTTCAAAACATTACATAGTTCTTGATATATCATATTTCACACTTTCATTCAAGTGGGTTATGAGCTCCCATTTTTACCCCGTATACAAATTGCAGAATCACATCAGTTACACATCCATTGATTTACATATTGCCATACTAGTGTCTGTTGTATTCTGCTGCCTTTCCTATCCTCTACTATCCTCCC
>NW_026005543.1:0-2001 GCF_001458135.2 Marmota marmota marmota | reverse complement strand
ATATTATATATATATATATATATATATATATATATATATATATATATATATATACACACGCACACACACATACTCATTTCCATAGGCAAAGCCCAGATTTCACACATAATATGACAATATTGCTTATCTTAAAAATAATCCATAAAATGTGTATATATATATTTAATATATAATATTACCTCTATATTCATATGTCTATTCATATATACTGATACATATGTTCCAAAGGTAACCCGTCCCCTAAACCAAAGTAGTAGCTCAGAACTAAACCTAACCCTACCATAATCATAAGTCTTTTAAACAAAAGTTAAAAATATTACTGAATATCCATATGTATTTTCACATACATATTCCATGTTTATATGCATTCATTTTTATGTGTATGTACCCTAATGACAACCCAAATCCTACCCATAAATTTTCATATATATTCAGTTGCATAATCATATCCTATATTTTACCAAAACTGTAAACATCCATCTCAAAAGAAAAATAACTACATGCAAATCCATATCCATTTAAATATTTTCATGTCTATTTTTACATATATGTTCACGTCTGTATTAATATGTATGGTTAAAAATGTTTGAACCCAGTACTACTGTGTTGTGGTCTATTTGACTCTTGAAGTTGAGAAGGGTTTTTGACATACATAGATACGCCATTGTTTGGGGCATGCATTTTTTTTTTTTTTTTGGCTCACCCACCTGCAGAGAAGCTGCTGGTCTGCTTTCTTGGTTTCATGCCACGGAGCAGCCAATAAAATCACTTTGAAAAGAGATTTTTTGTGTGTTTGATAAAGAACAGAAAACACTTAAATTCCTCAGTATACATAATTAGTCAAAAGTAGGTTCATCTCTGAATTAATTAGCTTTCAGTTCAGTTGCATTGTCCAAGGCAAAAATGGCAGTGGCTTACACAAGAAGTTAATGGATTTCTCCGTCATGCTGAGCGGTTGAGGGATAACGAGGTGGCTGCAAAGAGTTAGGCCTTCAGGCATCCTGGTCTTGCTTCTCTGCCATCCTATGCCTCAGCATCCCCGGGTCCCTGGAAAGCCAGTCCACTGAGCTCCTGACAGAAGCGCTCTGGCACAGCGACACCGCGAGGTCTTTCATGTCAGCAACGAGCATCCAAAGTGACTCTGACACAAGCATCTCAACCATGCTCAAAACAACAAGGCGTTGCTTCCAAACTCTGACCCAGAGCACTGATTCCGTGGGGTGTGCATCTAAACAGGGTTCTGTTGATACGTCAGTGCGATGACAGCACGTATGTACCCTCCTCTCAGAGATCACAGTGCCCGCTACACATTTGGAGCTTGAGCAGATGCTGCAGGAAGCAATCTGCTTGGTGTCTCCACACCCAGACTCCCAGACTTCCAGAGCACATCACTGTGTGGCAGGTGACAACTATTAAACCCTCTCTGGGAAATGCTGCTTTAGGATCACGTGCCCAAAAAAATAACAAAAACACAGTGTGGACATAGTTTGAAAGTAAAGGGACATAGCATAAAGGGAGTCGTTTTTCTCTGAAGCAGGAAAAACATCACCCGCTGGAAACGAGGAGGAAAGAAGGTGGAGCTGAGATGGCGCTCCGTCACCACATCTCCCGCCTGCTCCTCCAGCTGCGTGGGTCCTGACCTCTGGGACGCAGCCTACCTCCAGCTCAGGCTGCTCTCAGTTCCCATGAACGCACCTCACCACCTCCTGGACCAGCCAAGCCCTGAGGCCGCGCGGGGAGATAGGAAACGTGCTGACCAGGAGTGACAGGCAGTGTGGAGAACCGGGGCGGAAGGGTGTTTCCACCTCACCCCGTCAGCCTCAGGGTGCAGCAGGCGACTGTTCATCCAGGTCAAGGAAGCTTCCTGTGGATGAGGGAAACAAGGGAACTGGGCAGGGTGTCCCTGAATGGCGGCTTTATTAAGGGTTGATAATAAAATGAGAAAAAGAGAGGAAAAGGGAAAGGCAGGGTGTGGGGACTCCCAGGACATGACGGGGGGGG
>NW_026005542.1:0-2001 GCF_001458135.2 Marmota marmota marmota | reverse complement strand
TCTTTTTTCAAACTAGCAAAACACATATTCTCAGAATGATACTGTGCCAGCCTCTCAGCATGCATACATTCTTATTGCAATAAGCTGAACTCTACAGCAAACCAAACCCATTACCTCATCTGTCACCCAGTCAACATGGACTAAGCACCTATCATTATCCCCTTCATGTTCTGCATCTTCTAAATTTTAGCAAAAGTAGAATATCAACTCAACTTCCTTCAATTATTACATGTATTGAGCACAATTTTTCATATCTCTGGTTGTACACAAAGTAGAATTATATCTTGTGTGGCTTCATACATGTACTTAGGGTAATGATAATAATTACATTCCACTGTCTTTTTTACCTCCATGCCCCCTTCCTTTCCCCTCTCTCCCCTTTTATCCTTTTCCTTATCTGAAGTTTATGTAATCCTTCCATTCTGTTCCCTCCCACATAATGCTATGAATTAGCATCCTTACAGAGAAATCATTTGGTGTTTGTTTTGGGGTGATTTGTAAATTTTACTTAGCATTATATTCTTCAGCTCCATCTTTTTTTTCTGCAAAAGTCATGATTTTATTCCCTTTAATGGCGAGTAATATTCCATTGTGTACATATACCACATTTTTTTCCATTTATCTACTGAAGGGCATCTATTATGGCTACACAGTTTAGCTATTGTGAAATGTGCTGCTATAAATATTGATGTGACAGTGTCCCTGTAGTATGCTGTTTTTAAGTCTTTTGTGTAAGAACAAGGAGTGGGATTGCTCTGTCGAATGGTTCCATTCCAATTTTTTCAAGGAATCTCCATACTGCTTTCCAGATTGGCTGCACCAATTTGAAGTCCCACCAGCATTGTATGAGTGTGCCTTTTACCACACCCTCACCAACAATAATTGTTATTTTTATTCTTAAATGACTGGAGTAAGATGAAATCAGAGTAGTTTTGATTTGCATTTATCAAATTGCTAGACATGTTGAGCAATTTTTTATATGTGTGTCAATTGATTAGATATCATCTCCTGAGAATTGTCTGTTCAGTTATTTGGCTCATATATTGATTGGGTTATTTGTTGTTTTGGTTTGCAGATTTTTGAGTTCTTTATATATTCTATAAATTAGTTCTATATCTGATGTGCATGTGGTAAGAATTTGTTCCCAATTAGTAGGCTCCCTATTTACTTAACCAATTGTTTCTTTTGCTGAAAAGAACCTTTTTAATTGAAATCCATAGTATTTATTGTTGCTTAATATAAATCATAGTGCTCTGAAGTCTTATTAAGAAAGTCAGGCACTAACCAGATAGATTTGGGCCTATTTTTTCTTTTAATATACACAGTGTCTCTGGTTCAATTTCTAGGTCCTTGATTCAATTTGGGTTGAGGTTTTTTGCATGGTGAGAGATAGGGGTTTAATTTTATTTTATTGTATATAAATTTCCAATTTTCCCATTCATTATTTTTTGAAGAGGATATCGTTTTCTCCAATGTACATTTTTTATGCTTTTTGTCAAATATAAGATAGCTCTAATTATGGGCATTGGTCTCTGTGTTATCTATTATATACCATTAGTCTACAAGTCTATTTTGTTGCCAATGCCATACTGTTTTTTTGTTATTATTGATCTGTAGCATAGTTTAAGGTCTAGTATAGTGATGCCACCTACTTCACTCTTCTTGCTAAAAATTGTTTTAGCTATCCTGGGTCTCTTATTTTGTCAGATAAATTTCATGACTGCTTTTTCTATTTCTCTGAGGAATGTCATTGGGATTTTGATTGAAATTACATTAAATCTGTATAGTGCTTTTGGTAGTGTGGTTATTTTGACAATATTAATTCTGCCTATTCAAGAAAAAAATTAGATCTTTCCATATTCTCATGTCTTCTTTGATCTTTTTTTCTCAGGGTTCTGTAGTTTTCATTGTAGAGATCTTTCAGCTATTGTTAGGTTGATTCCCAAGGATTTTATAATTTTTATACTATTCTAAATTAGTAGTTTTTCTCATTTCCTTTGC
>NW_026005541.1:0-2001 GCF_001458135.2 Marmota marmota marmota | reverse complement strand
TGCTGCCCAGTATGGCCTTGAACTCCTGGACTCAAGTCATCCTCCTGCCTCAGCCTCCATTAGCCAGAATTACAGGTGTGCGTCTTAACACACCAGCTTGGGAATTTGATCTCAATATCATTGTTTATATTCAAGGACTACATGAAAACACCAGTTAATGTAAGTAGTTAACACAGATTCCCAACTCTCTGCACTCTTTATCAAAGCACTGATCCTTTTAACTTCCCAGGACACAGCCTGACTGGCTCAGCAGGGCTGGGAGTAGCTCAATGGTAAAGCAATTGCCCAGCATGTATAGGTTTGACCCCCTGCACCAAAGAAATAAAGTATTAAAGAGGATCAGAGACTTTAAATTAGGGCCCTAAGTTCATTCTATACCAATATTAACTAAGCTTACATTCCTTTAATAAGTATGTATTCAGCACCTAATGTGTGCTAGGCTTGTGGTGGCCCCCAGTGGTAGACAGGTACACTCCCTCATGAAGCTAATGGTCTATTTGAGGCTTTATTTGTTGATTTTTAACTTGCAGACAGGAAACTGGCGCTTTGAATTCTGAATGAGTTAAACAATATCATTCTACCCAAGTGTTTACTTGGGGCCTTTCCATGGAATTTACTATCTGCTAGAGGAAGAGAAGGCACCAAGAGCTTGTAGGAAGTCGGTTTTGGTGGAGGAGACTATGAGGGCATCCAGGAAGTTAGTTTTCACAATTTGGTGTGTGTGTGTGTGTGTGTGTGGGGGGGGGTTCCAAGGAGGAACCTCAGAGCCAACTGCTGAGCAAGGACTGAAGTGGCTTTCCCACTAGCTTCTATGTAATGGCCTTCTTCTATACAAAAAGGGATCTGCTGCTTTGGGAAAAAAAACAAAACAAAACTTAATCCAGAGCCCACCCCTTCCTGGAGAAAATGAGACTCCCCCCCACAAAACGGGAAAACACCCAAAGACCAGGTCTCATATGGTCTAAAACAAAGGACTAGAAACTAAGATGATAGATCCCTTAATAATTCAAACCATGGATTTTATTTATTTACTCATAAAACAGCCTTTGGGGCAAGGTGGTCTGAGTCAGACACACACCTGTCCCAGGAGCAAAACTGCTAGCCTGAAGCCATGGGACAGCACGGTAGGCTTGGCTTCCGTTGCCAGGCCTCTCCCCTTTCCAGGGTGTCATCTTATTATGGCAACAGGCAACACACTGAGGGGACTGAGGTAAGACCCAGCCTGACGTCCAAGGAAATGTGCAATCCGAGCTAACTTGGGAAATGATTTTTCTGCAAGCTCACACATGACTCATCTTTATGAGCCTCCTATCAGGTCTCCTGGCTACAAGGAATCCCATTCAAACCACTCTGCCGACAGCTGCTCAGCAGACCAGGAAACATTTGGGGTTGTTGTGGCTGATTTTTTAAAACAGGTTTATCTGTGTCAGAACTCTTTCTTATCTCTTTGTAACACTGTTGATGCTGCTGGTATTATAAATAGTATATGCAACCTAAAGATCAAGTTGGGCCTACCTTAATTTAACTGGCAGTTTTGTTGTTGTTGTTGTTTTCCTGAGATCAAAAAGAAATGTAGAGGAAAGAGGAAAGAAGGAAGGAAGGAAGGAAGGAAGGAAGGAAGGAAGGAAGGAAGCAAGCAATGTAATTTCTTTCTTTCTTTGTAGTGTCTTGTTTTTATCATGGGCCGCAGCCAGGTAAGGCCCAGTGGTAGAGTGCTTGCCTAGCATGTGCGAGGCACTGGGTTTGATCCTCAGCACTCATAAAAATAAATAAAATAAAGGCACATCAACAACCAAATATATATATATAAAGAAATGTAGAAGCATGAACCAGGATATAGAAAGCTGCTGTGTCGGGGCTGGGGATGTGGCTCAAGCAGTAGTGCGCTGGCCTGGCATGCGTGCGGCCCGGGTTCGATCCTCAGCACCACATACAAACAAAGATGTTGTGTCCGCCAATAACTAAAAAATAAATATTAAAAAAAAATTAAAAAAAAAAAAA
>NW_026005540.1:0-2001 GCF_001458135.2 Marmota marmota marmota | reverse complement strand
TAGAAAAAGAAGGAGCTCTGCCAAATTCATTCTATGAGGCCAACATCACCCTGATTCCGAAACCAGACAAAGACACTTCAAAGAAAGAAAACTACACACCAATATCTCTAATGAACCTAGATGCAAAAATCCTCAATAAAATTCTAGCGAATCGGATACAAAAACACATCAAAAAAATTGTGCACCATGATCAAGTAGGATTCATCCCTGGGATGCAAGGATGGTTCAATATATGGAAATCAATAAATGTTATTCACCACATCAATAGACTTAAAGATAAGAACCATATGATCATCTCGATAGATGCAGAAAAAGCATTCGACAAAGTACAGCATCCCTTTATGTTCAAAACATTAGAAAAACTAGGGATAATAGGAACTTACCTCAACATTGTAAAAGCTATCTATGCTAAGCCTCAGGCTAGCATCATTCTGAATGGAGAAAAATTGAAGGCATTCCCTCTAAAATCTGGAACAAGACAGGGATGCCCTCTATCACCACTTCTATTCAATATAGTTCTCAAAACACTGACCAGAGCAATTAGACAGACGAAAGAAATTAAAGGCATAAAAATAGGAAAAGAAGAACTTAAATTATCCCTATTTGCGGATGACATGATTCTATACCTAGAAGACCCAAAAGGGTCTACAAAGAAACTACTAGAACTAATAAATGAATTCAGCAAAGTGGCAGGATATAAAATCAACACGCATAAATCAAAGGCATTTCTATATATCAGCGACAAAACTTCTGAAATGGAAATGAGGAAAAACACCCCATTCACAATATCCTCAAAAAATATAAAATACTTGGGAATCAACCTAACAAAAAAGGTGAAAGATTTATACAATGAAAACTACAGAACCCTAAAGAGAGAAATAGAAGATCTTAGAAGATGGAAAAATATACCCTGTTCATGGATAGGCAGAACTAATATCATCAAAATGGTGATATTACCAAAAGTTCTCTTAGCTTTAATGCAATGACAATCAAAATCCCAATGGCATTTCTTGTAGAAATAGATAAAGCAATCATGAAATTCATATGGAAAAATAAAAGACCCAGAATAGCAAAAAGCAACTCTAAGCAGGAAGTGTGAATCAGGTGGCATAGTGATACCAGATTTCAAACTATACTACAGAGCAATAGTAACAAAAACAGCATGGTACTGGTACCAAAACAGGCTGGTGGACCAATGGTACAGAATAGAGGACACAGAGAGTAATCCACAAGTTACAACTATCTGATATTTGATAAAGGGGCTAAAAGCATGCAATGGAGGAAGGATAGCATCTTCAACAAATGGTGCTGGGAAAACTGGAAATCCATATGCAACAAAGTGAAACTGAATCCCCTTTTCTTGCCATGCACAAGAGTTAACTCAAAATGGATTAAGGAGCTTGATATCAAATCAGAGACACTGCGTCTGATAGAAGAAAAAGTTGGCTACGATCTACATATTCTGGGGTCGGGCTCCAAATTCCTTAATAGGACACCCATAGCACAAGAGTTAATAACTAGAATCAACAAATGGGACTTACTTAAACTAAAAAGTTTTTTCTCAGCAAGAGAAACAATAAGAGAGGTAAATAGGGAGCCTACATCCTGGGAACAAGTCTTACTCCTCACACTTCAGATAGAGCCCTAATATCCAGAGTATACAAAGAACTCAAAAAATTAAACAATAGGTAACAAATAACCCAATCAACAAATGGGCCAAGGACCTGAACAGACACTTCTCAGAGGAGGACATACAATCAATCAACAAGTACATGAAAAAATGCTCACCATCTCTAACAGTCAGAGAAATGCAAATCAAAACCACCCTAAGATACCATCTCACTCCAGTAAGATTGGCAGCCATTATGAAGTCAAACAACAAGTGCTGGCGAGGATGTGGGGAAAAGGGTACTCTTCTACATTGCTGGCGGGACTGCAAATTGGTGTGCCCAATTTGGAAAGCAGTATGAAACATCCTTCTTTATCCCTTTTGATTAACTT
>NW_026005539.1:0-2002 GCF_001458135.2 Marmota marmota marmota | reverse complement strand
AAGCCCAGGGGAACCCTAGGAAACCACTTCCAATATTTAAGGTGCAAGGAAGCCCCCAGTAAAGGTACTGCTGAGGGAGATGGTGAGGGGCTGCAGGTCATCAAACTAAGAGAAAGGTGTGTAGAAAACTTGGAGTGACCAACACTGTCAAGACTCTAGAAAGGTCAAGTCCGAGGAGGCCTGGGAAAAGTTTGTGATTGTAGTCTGACCCCATTTGACAGTGTGGTCAGGGCAGGAGCTAGATGGGGACAGTTTGAGGAATGACAGAAAGTGAGGAGAGAGAGGATACAGACCAATGAGTGGTTCCCAACTAAGACAACTTTCTTGAATACCGAGGCCTGGGCCCAGGTCTTCTGGTTCATGTGCTTGTACCTGAACCAGGGACCTGAGTTAATGGAAGGGATTGGTGTTGAACCTGCTCTCGGGTAGCTGGGACAGGAAGAAAAGAGAGTGCTTCCCTGTATGGGGATGCAGATGCAAGTTAAGAGGTTTTCCTTTAAGGATAGAGGGCAAGCAAAATGGTTGAGTGGGCCGAGAATCCACTTAAAAACTGAGACCATGGATTTGTGATGGCTTCTGTCAGTGCTTCTGAGAGTTTTCTCCAGTGTCTCTCAGCAGCACGGAGTCAGAACTGAGAAGGCAAATCAGGGGAATAGGAAGGGCAAGAGTCAGGGTGTAAGGCTGATCAGTGAGTGCCACTACCCGTGGCTCAGGTCATAGACAGTGCACCCTTAGAAGGTGGTGAAGGGGGTGAGAGACAGAAGGACATGTGGCAGGGGAATGACACCAGGGGCCTGACAGTCTCCAAGAGGAGCAGACCTGGGAGGAATGAAGCATGAAGGCCAGGAGGCCACAGACGTTGGCAACAGAAGGGTGAACCTCTTAGTGGATGGCAAATTTCCGATGCCATCTGAAGAGGAAATATGATGGAAAAAATACTGTCACGAAAATGTCTTACGTGGGTCTGACTGTGAAGTGTAAAATGGCCTTTTTGCCTGAAAATGAATAACCTGTGGTTCGGTTTAGCAGTTTATGCTTTGGATATCATGTCATATCCAGAAACAATACCTTCCCCCACTGCAAGTTAAAATCAGAAAGTGCTCAGTGGAAAGAAAAAAAAAACAGTAGTAGAATAAAGCCACAAAACTCAAAGACCGGCAGAGGAAAGGGGGGAAAAAACTGCAGACAAGCTTTGAGGTTGTGTGAACTATGAAAATTTATAGAAATGTTATCTTTACCAAAAAAAAAAAAAAAAAAAAAAATCCCAAGGTGCTTTACTTGCCAACCCCTGGAATGAAGTAAAAATTCCCATCCAGAGTGATACTTTTAATTATCATTCTCTTTATGTTGTTTCCTAAAATAATAACCGGCATTCTAGAGATGATTTACCAAGATGGCTTAATTAGATGTCAGATGAGTACCTGTGCCCAGAGCCCCATTACCGCAGGCTTCTTTATGCAAATCGGACTGACTGTTCTGAACCTGACTAGATAAAGAGACAGACATAATTGGAGCAGCTGGGCTGGAAGCACAGCTGGGCCGTCCCCATGGAGACCAGACTCCAGTGCCTGGAGCTTCCTGTTGTCCCAGTGTCCTGCCCACTCTTCTTTTTCAGAGAGGAACATAGCAGCCCATCTGAGCCTGGGTCTCCCTTGGATGATCTCCATATTGGTGCTCTTCAGTTTTGATGTGCACACCAATCTCCTGGGGAACTTGTTAAAATGCAGATTTCGCCTCCTTGTTCTCCAGTGGAGCCCCTGGGTTCTTGTTTCTGACAAGCACCCAGGTGATGCAAGTACTGGTGAACTTCAGTTCCCATTAGGAGTAGCTATTAAATAGGCTCTAAAAAGCTCCAACTAGCCTTAAGAGACCTTCCTTGGCATTCCCATTTTAGCACCTGTTTCTCCCCTTTTGCTCCTTTCCCCAACCACCCTGCCTTCTATCCTGCCTCCTTGGAGGGAGGAGGGGAACTAAAGTAGTGAATTAAGGTACTAATTCCCCT
>NW_026005538.1:0-2002 GCF_001458135.2 Marmota marmota marmota | reverse complement strand
GGGGGGGGGGGGGAGGGGGGAACAGCCTCACTGTTTACTTCTCAAAGGCCTTGGAATTCCTCTGTACAGATCCTTACTTGTTCAATAACCCATGTCTTTCCCTTTGTTGTTAATAACATTGGTTTTATTAATGCTTCATTTCTGGATTACAAACTGGTTTTAGGTAGGGCCTTCAATAAGCCACTCTGTGACAATGTAACTCTCAACCATTTTATGCAAGTTAGCAACACATAAGGAAGTATTCTACTTCCATGAATAAGTTACAAAGGTAAATACAAAACAAACTGAAGAGTCCACCAAGTCATGAACTATGACAAGATGCCAGTACTGAATGAAAGGCTCAGTTGACTGGTAACCCAATATGGTGGCTTTTTTCAAACTGAAGAATTAAACTCAGCCTAGATCTAGGGCAACGGAAAGATGTTACCTTCGGAAATATTGGTATCCGATTCCTTCCTGATACTATTAGGAACTGTATTTTTGTTGGCACTCTGACCAGGACAAAGATCAGAGTTGCGTGTAGTCTTCCATTTTATCACCCCTCAAAATGCCCAGGGGACAGGAGACAAGGTAAGCCACTGGCAATGACACAATTGCCATATGGTTTATGCCTAGGACTCTCATAATGCTGTTCACCAAGCCTGTTCCACAAAATGAGTTTAAGAACCCCAAAAAATGAGAAACAGACACATTCCCAGCTAAACACTTGTTTGAGATTAATTAACAAAGCTCAAAAAAAAAAAAAAAAAAAAATCCCAGAGAAGGAAAAGGCAAAATTATGGAGACAATAAAATGATCAGAGGTTGGCAAGACTGGGAGGGCGAGGGAGGTAGATAAACCAGTGGAGAGGCTCTTCAGGACAGTGAAAATCTTCTTTATGACAAAACAATGGCAGATACATGTCATTATACATTTGGCCAAACCCACAGAATGTACAACACAAAGAGTGAACTCTAAGGTCAACTGGGAACTTTGGGTGATAATGACGTGTCAGTGCAGGTTCATGGATTGGAACCAATGTACCATCCTGGTACAAGGTGCTGATGATGGGGTGGGAGGCTGTGCATGCCTGGGGGCAGGGCGATATGGAACATCTCCATTCCTTCTGTTCAGTTTTACTATAAATCTAAAATTGCTCTGAAAAAAAAGGAAATAAAATCTGACAAAGAAAATAAACCCCAGACAACTAGTCATGAAATTCTCCCACTCCACTACGATGGTTTCAAAAAGAAAAAAAGGTCTTCTATTGGAAAGCCTCCCTAGAGGATTCTTGTCAGCTATTTGTCCCTTCCATTTCTGCCAGAGCACTCCATCTCTTAACATTTACCAAGAAACAAACTGTGTGTCTATAAAGCTCAAAATTGTCAGGAAATACCCAAGGAAACTCCCCTCAGAGATTTCAACAATCTTTTTCATGCCCCAGAGTGTGTGGGGTGAAACAGCAATCTCAGGATTTAGTCATGCATTGCAGTCTGAAATGTTTGTCTTTACTCATCCACCATTCGCCCCCAATTACAGAACATTCTTCTTTGAAATTTCTTAAGAAGAGTGAGCCATCACTGTGACTTGAAGACTGCACTTTGGATTTAAACAAAAGAAAAGGACCGTAGACCCAATCCAGACTCCTCCCTCTGTCTAATTTGCCTGACAGTCAAGGCTTGGCAAGTGACTAATGTCACTCTAGTCCCAGCTTCTGTTCAACCACCTGAAATTTCCTTCCACAAAATGTGGCTAAATTAAGAAGAGTGGAAAGGAGATGGGAAATGTTTTGATTTTCAAAAATCTGGGTCTTCCCATTAGGAGAAGATGACACTTGTGAAGGTATTTCGTGTTTCTCAGGTACTCAGTGCCCTTTGCTTGTCCCCAAAACTCCCAATATTTACCCTGCAAAGCTTCCCTAAGGAACCTGTGAGGTTAAGTAAACATTCTGCCAAATTAGCAACAAATATCCCACGAATGCAACTTGCAACACACCACAGAACTGTGACCTTCTCTCCACTTA
>NW_026005537.1:0-2002 GCF_001458135.2 Marmota marmota marmota | reverse complement strand
AGAGGCCCCCCCCCCCTCGCCCCTAGCCACTATTACTTTAGTTCTGGTTTTATCATGTTGGGATTTTGCCTATATCATTTTTTTTTCCAGGAGCTGATAAATGAAAACCTTTTTTTTTTTTTTTCAAAGAAATCCTATGAGTAAGTTTCTTTGCCCTTATTTTTGAACTGAAAAATAAAGAAATGGTAAATTCTCTTTCTGAGCCTTTCTATGTACTAGAAATGCTACCATATAGAAATCTTAATAATATGCCCTGTGCATGCTGTTTTAAAAACAGAAGAACTTGGTCGCCCAAGGTCATTTCAGATGCCTTTTTTCCTTGGTGATTTGTGTATATTTAAAAGACAAATTATTATGAAAGGATATGAAATATAGGTTTAAGAAACTCAAAGAACAAAGCGCATTCTTTGCTCTTTGAATTTCTTAAAATTAAGTTCTTAAGACTCCTGCTGCTTACCTTCAAACAAGCCACCTTGAAACTACTCTATGAAACCCGGTTAAAGGACGAACCAAAGAGTTTCACTTATTTAAAAAAAAAAAAAAGGCGCACAGGAGAGAGAACATTCAAGTCTTCTAGTATCCATACTTATTAGCTAAATTGAATGCCTGCAGTGGGTCTCAGGGGAGCACACAGTGGCAGCCTCTTCCCATTACAGCTCAGCCAGAAGCATTTATTCCCTTGTAATTAAGGCCAAGGGTGCAACCGGGGATGTGAATGGAAGCAATTATGTGGATCATTCTGCTCCTTTTAACATTTCTCAAGAGTTTGTGTATTTGTGATCTTTGAAGTCCCTGTATATTTCTGAGCGGTTATACTTGGTGTCATAGATCCATCCTTGGAGCATAACAAGAGCCAATACTGTTGTTGGTGCTTTAGTCGTGCCATGGTAATCCATCCTTTCCAGATCCCATGAGGGTGAAGTATTAAGTCCTAGGTCTCCAGAAGCAGATACTGGGATGGAGTTCAAAGGCAAGGGTGGCACCAGGAGATAAAAGTAACAGAGTAGTAGAAGTAGGAACGGAAAGGGACTCAGTCAAAGCAAAGGGTCTCTGTCAGGTCCAAGTGCTTCAGGAGGTAGCTTCAGCCTGGCCCCACAGGGCAACTCTGGGGTGTGGGCCAGGAAAGGAACAGGGCTTCCATTCCTCTGTACAGTCAGTGGCTGACAGCCTTCATGGTGGCAAGAAAGGTTGTTATGGGCCAGGCTATCTGGGCAATGACCAGGCAGACTTCATTTTACTCTGAGATTCCATGTCATATGAGAAATGCTTCTCCCATGGGAACCTCCTCCTCTGTACCTTTCAATAGTTGCTTAACATAGCATGTTTGGCAACACAAAATGGCAATTCTTATACAACATATCTTGTCAGAGATTGATTATGTAGACATTAGTAACCATTCTTTAATTTCTATTATGAAAAGTCCCATGGGAAATACTGAATGTACCCAGAATGAAAATATGATAGACATTGCATTGTTTTGCTAACGGCTTAATTCAGCTTCTATAAACCCACTTGCTTGCTTGCAGCTATGGCAACCCAGGTGCGGTTTTTGCCTTTAAATACCTTGAAACGCTCAGGCTTGGGCTGTTCCTTGCAGAGATAGTTATGAGTCCTACAGGGAGCAGTTGCTGGCTGGCTAAATAAAGACTCTCCAATTCAGACAAAATGGACTTGGTATATTTTCTGAACGGTCTGCCCCATAACAGGTGGGTGTGTTTGGGTGTGTGTGTGTGTGTGCATAATCTGCAAACGGAGAGCAACAGGTTGTGTACCAAGAGGAGTAGAACAGGTAGATACTATTATCTCCATGTAACAGTAAAGGCCACAGAGTCTTGCCCAAGACCTCAAAGCTCAGGGGAATAGCTGGGATTTGGAAACTTGCAGTTTGATTCTAAAAGCCATGTGCTTCACCACCCTCCTATATTTACAGCATGCTATGGCATTATCAATACATTTTCTACAATTTTCACAATGGACTGCTTAACAAACTATTTTGATTTTA
>NW_026005536.1:0-2002 GCF_001458135.2 Marmota marmota marmota | reverse complement strand
TATTAGAATCTCTCTCTCTCTTTTACATGCTTTAGTATGTGTTTTTTATGTTTAGGTGAACTGATCTGAGGCACACATATGTTTATACTTCTTATATCCTGCTGACAAATTGATATAATCTCCTTCTTTGTCTCTTTTTAGTTTTTTACTTAAATACTGGTTTGTCTTCTGTAAGTATAGCTACCTCTACTCTGATTTGTATTTGTGTGGAATATCTTTTTCCAACCCTTCACTATTAATTCATATGTGCCCTTAAAAATAATGTGAGTCTAGGCCCCACAGAGGCTGGTGTGAGTGTATCTGGGCCACAGGGCTTGACCTCCCACAGAAGTTGGAATTCACAATAGCTAAATTGTGGAACCAACCTATATGCCCTTCAATAGAGGAATGGATTAAAAAAATGTGGCATATATACACGATGGAATATTATTCAGCAATAAAAGAGAATAAAATCATGGCATTTTCAGGTAAATGGATGGAGTTATAGAAGATAATGCTAAGAGAAGTTAGCCAATCCCCAAAAAACAAATGCAGAATGTTTTCTTTGATATAAGGAGGCTGATTTATAGTGAGATAGGAAGGGGGAACATGAGAGGAATATATGAACTCTAGGTAGGGAACAGGGGTAGGAGGGGAAGGGAGGGGGCATGGGGTAATTAATGATGGTGGATTGTGATGATCATTATCCAAAGTACATGTATGAGGACACGAATTGGCATGAGTATACTATGTATACAACCAGAGATATGAAAAATTGAGCTCTATATATGTAATAAGAGTTGTAATGCATTGTGCTGTTATATGTAAATAAAAAATTTAAAAAAAAATAATGTGAATCTTGGGGCTGGGGTTGTGGCTCAGTGGTAGAACACTCGCCTTGCACGTACGAGACCCTGGGTTCGATCCTCAGCATCATATAAAAATAAATAAGTGAAATAAAGATATTGTGTCCAACTACAACTGAAAAATAAATATTAAAAATAATAGTAATGTGACTCTCTTGTAGGCTTTACATATAATTGGATCTTTTTTTTTAATATTTATTTTTTAGTTTTCGGCAGACACATCTTTGTTTATATGTGCTGAGGATGGAACCCGGGCTGCACACATGCCAGGCGAGCACGCTATGGCTTGAGCCACATCCCCAGCCCCCTCTCCTAAGTTTTATAGTAACCATTTCTTTACATTTTCAGTGTATATCCATAGATACTTCAGACTTGTCAATTTTTCTTATATGTGATATTTCTCTAAGTCTTTTAATCTGTGCATTTCTACTCCATCACTTTCTTTACAATCTATCTACTAAAGTCCAAAGCCATTTGATCTCGGCATTGTTGATTGCACACTCATGGTATATGTCAGCATATTCCTCTCTCTCCTCTATTTCCTGCAAATTGATTGCTAGATCCAGGGGTTTGATCCAATTCTTGAATTATTGCTGTTTTGTTTTATTCTTATTTTTTTAATCCATTCAATCACTCTCTTTTTGTAAGAAAATATCATCCATTCATATCCAAGGAAATTATTAATAGTAAGTACTTATACAGAGATTTTATTCACCACTTTCTGATTGTTTTTAGGTTCTTTGTTTCTTTTCCTCTCTTGTTCTCTTACTTTGTGTTTCAGTGGTTTTTCTGTAGTAGAGTTTTTTCATCACCTTTTTGACTTCTGTGACTAAAAAAAAAACAGACAAAAACAATCAGATTATGAAAAGTTTATTTGAGACTCATAGTTTCAGAGATCTTAGTCCACAAACGATTGGCTCCATTGTTTGGGACCTGAAGTGAGGCAGGACATCATGGAAGAAGAGTGTGGTAGAGGAATGTGGCTTAGGAGATGGCAGCAGGAAACAGAGAGAGCCTCACCTCATCAGGGACAAAATATAAACCCCAAATTTAACCCCCAATGATCCATCTCCTCCATCCGCACCATACCTGCCTACAGTTATCACCCAGTTAATCCTTATAAGAAGATTAATGAACTGATTGGGTTAAGATTCTCA
>NW_026005535.1:0-6828 GCF_001458135.2 Marmota marmota marmota | reverse complement strand
TTAAAATAACGCTTTTTACTCTAAACTTTTTAAATTTGGATTCATCAGGGCTTATTGCTGTGGAAAGACACATGTGTACACAAATGTACATAATCCCAAGGTACTTTGGAAGGATATTCTAACAGGACAATGAAAGGTCCTGACCCAGCAATTGTCTGGAGTCGTTGTTCTGTTTGTGTGTTTCCACAGGGAGAACTGCAGCCAGTTTGGATTCCAGAGAGAGTAACTAAAGCAATTTCTACAGACCAATAAGAAGATGATTTGGCTCAAATCCATAACAGCTGATATCCAGAACTCCAGTTTGGCTATCCTTACATCTGCCACAGTAGTTCTCCCACACCTGTAGGCTAATGAATAATGAACACCATTAAGGCCTATTTCAAATGTAAAAAAAAAAAATAAAAAAAAAACAAAAAACCTTGGGGCTTGCTTGTGGGAATACCTTTAGACCCATATGCAAGTTACAGGAAGAAGGATGGGATATCAAAAGAAGAGTCAAACCCAGGTGGTAACCAGGATTTTTTTTTCAATATCTATTTTATTATTGCCCTTTCCAATATTATAAATTTCTATTTTATTTTTTGAGCTCATACAGACCTAAGTTAATGTTTTTCTGATCAGCTCTACTTTTTGACTGTGGAGTTTTTGAGCATTGCAATGGGGATTTCACCTGCGAAAGCTACAAGGGCTTTACTATTATGTTATGTGTTGTATGTACTGTATTATGTGTGCACACTTGTGTTTTGTGTTGTATGTCTGTATGTGCATATGTCCATATATCATATATGAGGAGCGCTCATGAAAAAATGGAAACAAATATATATATATATTTTTTTATTATTCACATGATTTAAATGGTTTGATTTAAATTGGGTAAACAGCTGTTTAGGATTGTTTTAAAATGTGAACAAAAAAAGGAGGATAACAGATCTGTTTGTTTACTTTCACCTATCCTTTTCATTATATCTAATTTTGTTCGGGATACTAAATTGTTTAGAAATTTGCTTTTTTTAGTGCCTGCTGGAAAGTTACATATTTTGTTTTAGCCATCATTGGCAGAATTCCTATCTTTATCCCAGTGCCACTGAAGACAAAGATAAAACCAAACTACAGCTTCTGCAATAGCTATCACAACAAATTGTATAAACTGATGCATCAATGAATAATGTAACTCAACAAGTGATGCTCAATCAAGAAGTTGATTTTCTTTTGGAGGAAATGGATATATTGATGGATTCCTCTGCTTTGAACTGCTTGCAGAACTTGCCTGGAATATGTATCACTTGTATGCATTGCGAACTCTCTTTTGGTGCAGCGACTTGTGGTAGTGATGGGGTATTTTTGCTGATGGTGTTATCAGTGGTAAAATTTTTCCATAAGGAGCCATCAATTGGCTTGGTGTCATGGCATTTTGTATCCTCCTCCCTTCTCCTTGTGATGGTCGGTATTCAGAAGTATGGCTGTATGCTGGGCAGGTAGTCAATGATGGGCAAGATCCAATTGCAATGTTACCAACCTAAGACAGGAGGCTGACGCCTTGAGTTCAGCTCATCTGATGACGGGTAAGGACCATATGTAGTATTGGACAACCTAAGACAGGCGCGGTCCTTAAACCACATGCTTGTTGTTTAATTAAACAGAAGGGGAGAGATGTTGAGAGCCACAGCCGAGTCGGGATGGTGCCTGGCATTTTGCCAGAAGGGGTGGTTGGGAGGTGATTCCAGAGAGCCATTAAGATGATGATAATTAAGTTAAGCTGTGTATAATTGCTGTGACTGGATGATGTTGGATTGTAACAGCCTGTGTATTCAGTTGTATATAGACCCCTGCTGTGGGGCAATAGGGCAGATACTGCTGCCTCTGGCGCCCGCTACTTTTGAGTTCTCGGGGAGTTCCAGTTGAGTTCCCATGGGGCCTTTTGGAGGGCAGAGAGAGTTTCCAGGGAGTGAGCGTGTAGTGCTGGTGTGAGTTGGGGCAATAAAGTAGTTCCTGTTTGAACCTACAAGTGCCTCTTGGCGGCTCAGTTATTTTGTGCCCAGCCAGACTGCAGCACCTCCAGGAGGGAGACCCTTTTCACTTGGGTGTCCTGATGAACTCCCGTACCGCTGAAGCCAGGGAAGAGGGGACTCGCACCACTAGACGGGAAACCCCTCCCACCTGGGTTTCAGTGGTAGTTTCTATACCGCTGCAGCCAGGATAGTGCGGACTTACCCTTCCAGTCAGGAGATCCCTCCTATGTGAGTATCTGGGTGAGCTCCTATACTTTCACAGCCAGGGTAGTGGGGACACGCCCCTCCAATCGGGAGACCCCTCCCACCTGGGTGTAGGGTGAGCTCCTATACAACTGCAGCCATGGTATAGGGGACCTGTGCCTCCAATCGGGAGACCCCTCCAACATGATTATCAGGGGGAGCTAGTATACCGCGTCAGCCAGGATAGAGGTGATTCGCCCCACCAGGGGGGAGATCCATCCAACCTGGGTGTCAGGGAAAGCTAGTAAACCACTGTATCCAGGGTTGAGGCGACTTGCCTCTTAGGTGGGAGAAACTCCCACCTGGGTGTGTGTGGGGAGACCTCATATATCGCTTCAGCCTAGGTAGTGGGGACTCACCCCTCCAGGCAGGAGACCTCTCCCATCTGGGTGTCACAGGGAACTTATATACCCCCCTTAGGCAGGTTAGAGGAGACTCGCTCATTAAGGCAGGAGACCCCTCTTCCTGGCTGTCAGTGGGAGCTCATATACCACCATAGCCCTTCCCAATGGGTTTCAGGGGGAGCTAGTATACCACGTCACTCGAGGCGGGAGAACCCTCCCACCTGGGTGTAGGGGGAACCTTCTATACCACTGCTGTCAGTGTAGAGGCCAGGGTAGAGGGGACTCACCCTTCCAGGTGGGAGACCCTCCCACCTGGGTGTCAAGGGAGCTCATATATTTCCCCAGTAATGCAAGAGGGGACTTGCCTCTCTAGGGGGGAGACCCCTCCCACTTGGTGTTAGAGGAGCTCTTATATAGCCTCAGCCATGGTAGAGGGGACTCGCCCCTTTAGCCTGAGTTCCCGTCACATATTGGTGTCTGGGGGAGCATGTATTTTGCTGCAGCAAGGGTCCAGGGGACTCGCCCCTCCAGGCTGAAGACCCCTCCCAACTGTGTGTAGGAGAGAGCTTCTCTACCCCCACAGCCAGGGTACAGGGTACTCGCCTTTTCAGGCAGGAGAACCCTCCTGCCATGGTGTCAGGGAAAGCTAGTATGCCATTGCAGCTAGAGTAGAGGGGACTCCCACTTTTCAAGTGTGAGACCCCTCTCATCTGGGCATGGGGGAGAGCTCGGAAACCAAGGCTGACTGGGTAGAGGGGAATTACCCCTCCATACTGGACACCTCTCCCACCTGGGTGTCCTGGGGAGCTTATACACCGGCTTCCAGGCTAGAGGGGACTCGCCCTTCTAGACGGGTGACCCCTCCCACGATGATGTCAGGGCGAGCTTGTATTCCGCCTTAGCCAGTGTAGAGGGGACTCGCCTCCCCAGGCAGGAGACCCCTCCCACCTGGGTGTGTTTGTGTGTGTGTGGTTCTTATACAACTGCAGCTGGGTAGCAGGGACTAGCCCATGAAGGCAGGTGAACACTTTCACCTGGGTGTCAAGGGGAGTTTGTATCCCGCCACAGCCAGGGTAAACGGGACTCACCCCTGCACGGGGGAGACCCTCACACCTGGGTGTCCCTTGAACCCTTATAAGGCTCCAGTCAAAGTAGAGGGGACTCGCCCCTCCAGGTGGGAGACCCCTCCTAACTGGGTGTAGGCAGAGCTTGTATTCCTCTGAAGCCAAGGGAGAGGGGACTTGCACCTCCAGTTGGAAGACCCCTCCCACCTGTTTTTAGAGAAGTTTGTGTACCTATACCGCCTTAGCCATGGTGGAGGGGAATGGCCCCTCCAGGCATGAGTCCCTCCTATCTGGGTATTGAGGGGGAAGCTCGTGTACTGCCGCAACCAGGATAGCGGGGACTCATACCACTACAAGGGAGATCCCTCACACATGGTTGTCAGGGGAGTTCATATGCCACATAAGGCAGGATAGAGAAGACTCGCCACTACAGGAAGGAGATACCACCCAAGAGGGTAACCCCTCCAAGCGGGTTACCCCTCCCACTTGGGTGTCCGGTGGAGCTCATATACCACCACAGCCAGGAGAGTGGGGACTTGCCCCAAAAGGCAGGTGACCCCTCCCACCTGGGTGTTGGGGGCAGCTCGAATAACTCCGCAGTCAGGATACAGGCGACTCACACCTACAGGCGGGAGACCCCTCCCACCTGGGTGTCATGGGGAGCTCCTATACTGCCAGAGCCATGGTAGAGGGGTTTGCCTCTTTAGGCGGGAGACTCCTCCAACTTGGTGTTTCTGCAGTACTTATAGGGCACCAGCCAGGGTAGAGGGGACTCGTGACTCCAGCGGGAGACCCCTCTCATCTGAGTGTGTGTGTGTGTGGGGGGGCGCATTTATTTATACAACCTTAGCAAGGGTAGATGTGACTTGCCCCTCAAGGCGAAAGTCTCCTTTGAACTGGGTGTCTGGGAGAGCATGTGTATAGCAGCAGCCAGGGTAGAGGGGACCCTCCCCTCCAACCGGGACACCCCTCCTACCAGGTTTCATTGGAACTCCTTTACTGCCACAGCCAGGGTAGAGTGGATTCTCCCCTCCAAGCCAGAGACTTCTCCCACCTAGGTGTAGGGTGGGGGTTTCGTGTACCACTCAAGCCAAGGTAGAAGGGACTCACCTCTCCATGTGGGAGACCCCTCTGACTTGGGTGTCTTTGGATAGCTTATACACCTCCGAATCAAGGTAGAGGCGATTCGCCCCTCTGGAGGGGAGACCCCTCCCAACTGGTTGTCACAGGGAGCTCATGTACCACTGCAGGCAGGTTAGAGTGTACTTGTCAATCCAGCCGGGAGACCCCTCCTACCTGGGTGTCAGGGGGAGGTCCTATACCTCTGTATCCAGGGTAGAGGTGACTCCCCCCTTCAAGTAGGAGACCCCTCTCACCTGAGTTTCCCAGGTAGCTTGTATACCACCCCAGACAAGGTAGAGGAAACTCACCCTTAAAGGTGAGAGACTCCTCCCACCTTTGTGTCCTGGGGAGGGGGGCTTCTTATACAGCTGCAGGCAAGGTAGCAGGAACTGGAAACCCTAGGCGGAAGAGGACTTTCACCCGGGTGTCTGAGGGATTGCTTATCCTGCAGCAGCCAAGGTAGAGGGGACTGGCCCGTCCAGACAAGAGTCCCCTCCCACCACATTGTCGGGGGGAGCTCATATACCATCCCACCCAGGAGAGAGGGTACATACCACTCCAGGTAGGAGATCCCTCCCACCTGAGTGTCAGGGAAAGCTAGTATAACACTGCAGCCAGGGAAAAAGGTACTCACCCTTTCAGGCGGGAGACACCTCCCATATGGGTATGGGAGAGGCTCATATACTATGGTAGCCAGGGTAGAGTGGACTTGCCCATCCATGCAAGAGACCCTTCCTACCTGTGTGTGGAGGTAGCTTGTATACCACCACAGCCAGGGTAGAGTGGACTCGCCCCTCCAGGCAGAAGACCTCTCCTACCTGCGTGTCTGGGGGAGCTATTATACCACTGCAGCCATGGTAGAGGTTAATTTCCCCTTCAGGCGGGAAACCCCTCTGACCTGGGAGTTGGGGGAAAATCATATACTGCTGCATCCAGGGAAGAGGGTACTCGCTCCTCCAGGTGGGAGAACCCTCCCAACTGTGTGTCAGAGGAGCTCCTATACCACCGCAGGCAGAGTAGAGGGAACACTTCTCCAGATGGGAGACTTCTTCCACTTTGGTGTCCTAGGGAGCTCCTATACCGCTGCAGCAGGGTCGAAGGTGTTAGTTACCTCTACCCTGGCTGCTGGGGTATATGAGCTCACCTGACACCCAGGTGGGAGGAGTCTTCTGCCTGGAGGGGCAATTCCCCTCTACCCTGGCTAAGGCAGTATAGGACTTACCCCCATTCCCAGGTGTGAGGTGTCTCTTGCCTGGAGGTGCAAGTCCCCTCTACCCTGGCTAAGGCAGTATAGATGGGAGGTGTTTCTTCCCTGGAGAGCTCCTATACCGCCACAGCCAGGGTGGAGTAAACTTGTCCCTCCATTAGGGAGACCCCTCCCATCTGGGTGTCTGGGGGAGCTTCTCACCGAGGGTAGAGTGGACTCACCCATCCAGGCAGGAGACCCCTCCCAAATGAGTATAAGGGGAGCTCCATTACTGCTGTAGACAGTGTAGAGGGTAATTTCCCCTAGAGGCAGAAGACCCCACCAACCAGGGTGTCTAGGGAAACACATACACCTCTGCAGCCAGGGTAGAAGGGACTCGCCCCTCTGGACTGATTACCATTCCACCTGGGTGTTGGGGGGAGCTCCTTTATGGCTGCAGCCACAGTACAAGGGACTCCACCCTCCAGGCTGGAGACACATTCTGGGTGCGAGGGGGATTACTTATACCATTGCAGCCAGGGTAGAGGTTATTCTCCCCTCCAGTTGGAAGACCCCTCCAACTTTTGTGTCAGGGGAGCTCATATACCACAGTAGCCAGGGCAGAGGGGACTCGCCCCTCCAGAAAGGAAACCCCTCCTTCCTGGGTGTTGCAGGGAGCTTATATATCAAGATACCCAGGGTAGAGGGGACTAGAGTTGCAAATCCCCTCTACCCTGGCTTTGGTGGTATATGAGCTCCCCCAAAACCCAGGTGGCTGGGGTCTCCCACCTGGAGGGGCAAGTCACCTCTACCCTGGCTGTGGCTGTTTTGAGTTCAACCCAACACCTACGTGTGAGAGG
>NW_026005534.1:0-2002 GCF_001458135.2 Marmota marmota marmota | reverse complement strand
TTTTTTTTTTTTTTTTTTTTTTTTTTTTTTTATCCAATCTGCTAAGTCTATGTCTTTTGACTGGTGAGTTTAGGCCATTAACATTCAGGGTTATTACTGAGACTAGATTTGTATTCCCAACCATTTTGTTTATTTTTGGTATTTAATGTGACTTGGTTTCTCCTCTGATTATATTTTCCTTTAGTGTAATACCTCCCTTTGCTGATTTTCATCATTGTTTTTCATTTCCTCTTCATGAAATATTTTGCTGAGAATGTTCTGTAGTGCAGGCTTTCTAGTTGTAAATTCTTTTAACTTTTGTTTATCATGGAAGGTTTTTATTTCATCATCAAATCTAAAGCTTAATTTTGCTGGATATAAGATTCTTGGTTGGCACCCATTTTCTTTTAGAGTTTGGTATGTGTTGCTCCATGATCTCCTGGCTTTGAGGGTCTGGGTTGAAAAATCTGATACACAAATTGGTCTCCTCCTATATGTGATCCGATTCCTCTCTCTTGCGGCTTTTAAGATCCTATTCTTATTCTGTATGCTAGGCATTTTTATTATAATGTGCCTTGATGTAGATCTGGTGTAATTTTGTACATTTGGTGTCCTATAAGCCTCTTGTATTTGGTTTTGCAATTCATTCTTCATGTTTGGGGAATTTTTTGATATTGTCTCATTGAAGAGATTGTACATTCCTTTGGTTTGAAACTCTGTGCCTTCCTCTATCCCAATAACTCTTAGATTTGGTCTTTTGATGCTGTGCCATAATTCTTGGATGTCCTGTTCATGATTTCTTACTATCTTCACTGTGTGATCAATTTTATTTTACAAATTGGAAGAAAGAACATCAGATAATGAAGACAAAGTATACAATTTGTAAAATAACTCTTGGTTATGCTTTCTGTTGGATTTTTTTATTTGGTTTATTGTATCCTTCATTTCAAGGATTTCTGACTGAGTTTTTTGAACTAATCTTTTGCTACCTGTATTCACTCTCTTATCTCATTGTTGGAGTGATCAATTTTTGCCTGTATTTGCTCATTTAGGTCATTCTTTAATTCACAGATCATTTTAACTATGAACCTTCTAAACTCCTTCTCTGACATTTCATCAACTTCACTGTTCATGGGTTCTGTTATTATAATGTCCTGGTTTGTTTGGGGCACTTTCCTCCCTTGTGTTTTCATGTTGTCTATGTGTCTTCCTTTCTTGCAGTGTGGATCTGAGATATGACAGTTTCTTCCCTATATTCTTGTAGTACCCATGCAGATTGTCTGTACCACACCTTGATGTTGGGCTTCCAGACCCCACTGGTGTCCCTCAATGTATGCTACTGCAACTAAAGATGGTGGCAGCAATAGCCAAGGTAATTCAAGATACTAGTTGAGGTGCCCCAAGATGGAAGCAATGCTTACAGAGATGGGGCTGAAAGAGTGGGCCTCACACTCTCTTTAGGATGCCTGTTCTGAGATACAGCTACTTCTAGGCCCTGTCTGTTGTCAAAAAGTTAGGGGCTAATGCGTGGTGAAGGCTATGGTGGTGACTGCAGTGTCCCAAGATAGAAGGGGTTAGGCTTAGGCTCTCAGGTAGGGGTGGAGCAAACTCGGACCTATTCTGGACCTGGGTACTGTGAAATTTGGTGTGCGAAGATCTGGTCTGCTGGGCTTGACCTCCTGTGGTAGTCTGCTGGTTGGAAGGGGTGGCCCTGTTGGTGGGTGCTTGCCAGTGGAGGGATGGACCCGGGCCTAATGTGAGCCTGGATCTCTTGCAGGCCAGTGTAGGTAGATCTGGGCCACTGGGCTTGACCTCCTGCCAACATGGCTTTTTAAATATGCATTGGAAATTAGCCCTTTTTATTCTACTTAAAAGCAGTGATCTGCTACATCAGTCTTGTTTTACAAAGATCACAGATTTATAATCATTTTATTTTAGTTAAGTTTTTGGTACCAGGGATTGAACACAGGGACTTTTAACCTCTGGGCCACATCCCCAGCCCATATATATATATATATATATA
>NW_026005533.1:0-2002 GCF_001458135.2 Marmota marmota marmota | reverse complement strand
GGCTGGGTATTATTAATAACTGTGCTATTCTATCTCCTGGTGAAATTACTGATATACCTCTTGGAGAACTAGCTATAATTTTTATTTCACCTTCATAATCGGGATCAATTACCCCAGGACATATCATAAGTCCATTTAGAGTAGAAGAAGAATAATAAGCCTACTGTTCCTTTGGGAAGAGGTCCTTTTACCCCTGTGGGAATGATTTGAACTCCCATCTCTGGAGTTAGTACTGCTCTGGTGGAGGCGCAGATGTCCAACTCTACGCTCCCTCTGGTTTGTCTGATGAGAGATCTAATGGACAATGTGTCCTGGGCACTACCCTGATGGTGTCACTGGGTTCCTCGAGTGCCCCATATATTTGTGGTCATGGACCCTGAGCATTGAGCCCCCCTGTCCATTTTTTGGCAATGGAGCCCAATGCTTTTCTCCACGATATCATGGGTAAACACCTGGTCCTTGTCCATTTTTTATAACAGAGTACCCTCTAAGGTGGTTTGAGAATGGCATTCATTAGCCCAATGTCTCCACTACAGCCTCATGGGCAAATACCCGGTATTCTACTCCTTTGATACCTAGCTTTGTTAAACCCTCCTCCTATGGGGCAACTCCTTTTAAAATGTCCTGTTTGTTCACAATTGTAGCATGTTTTTGGCCTGGCATCTAAAGCCTGTTGTACTGCAACTGCCAAGACTTGCCCTTATTCATTAATGTCTCTGCATAATTAAATATATATGTTTAAATCTCCATGTTTCCATGGTCTAATGGCCTCCTTGCACCAACTGTTTGCTCGCTCAAAGACTAGCTGTTTAATTAATGTTATTGCTTGTTCTGTGTCCCCAAAAACTCTGGTATCTGTTTGAATAAGCCTATCTACAAATTCAGTGTAAGGTTCATTAGCTCCTTGTATTATCTTAGATAATTGACCTTGTAAATCTCCATGTCCTTGTAAAGTCTTCCATGCCCTAACCGCATCTGCAGCAATTTGTGAATATATAGCAGGATCATATTCAATTTGTTGCCGTTGACCCTCATAAGGTCCTTTTCCTAACAACATATCTGGATTTCTTTGAGGGTAACTGGCTGCTGCAATTCGCCTAGTTGTCTCCGTGCAAAATTCCTCATTGGCAACCTTCCATAACAAATATTGCCCTCCATTTAGCACAGCTTTACACATGCTAGCCCAATATGCTGGTTTCATGTCCAAGTTGGTAATAGATTCAACCATGCTTACAATGAAGGGTGCTTAAGGGCCACAGGTTGTTACAGCCTCTTTTAGTTGCTTCACTGTTTTGAAATCTAAAGCGTGGTGAATTCGCTGTCCTCCTGCCTGCTCAAATACAGGGCATGCTTCTTTGAGGTCATGTCTCAGGATCCCATCTCTCAACTACAGGGGTTGAGGGCCACTTAGCATGTGTTATCTCTATAGGTGGAGCTGTTGGTTGGACACTTACACCATCTGGTGATAGAACGGTGTTAGTAGCAGCCTCCTGTTGTAATTTTTTCCCTAATAGCTGTTTCTCCTCTTAGCTTTCTTCCTTTTATTTTCTTCCTTTGTCTGACTAGCTCGAGAGACCTTCTCTTTTGCTTATTCTACCATGTTTTCAATCATAGTTTGAACCTCTTACAATTTACTTAACACTCTTTCAGTTTGTTTTTTACTAATTTCTAATCCCATCTTTCTACTATAAAGATAACACAAAACAAAACCGAAACAGAATGAAACCAAAATGGAACAAAAATGCATTGTAACAATTTTCCTATTTTCTTGAAATGTATGTTCGTTGTCTATTTCTATCTCTATCTCAGGGGTGAACAACTTCAAACCTTGAGCCAACCATTTTCCCCAGTTTGCCTGAGAAAGTTCTAGGGACAGGCAACTTGAAATAAAAACAAAATAAATCAAAACAAGAACACATTGTTTTTTGAAGTGGTCA
The DNA here is from genome assembly GCF_001458135.2 of Marmota marmota marmota. NCBI lineage: Eukaryota > Metazoa > Chordata > Mammalia > Rodentia > Sciuridae > Marmota > Marmota marmota. The sequence continues at coordinate 65 of NW_026005533.1, read as the reverse complement.
CCCATTCTCTCGCTCTTCCTCAGGGTCAAGCAATTTCACTTACCTCCAAGCTTCAGGAGTTTCCT